>NC_034438.1:24379301-24382316 GCF_002078875.1 Numida meleagris
GGAAGGAAGGAAGGAAGGAAGGAAGGAAGGAAGGAAGGAAAGGAAGGAAGGAAGGAAGGAAGGAAAGGAAGGAAGGAAGGAAGGAAGGAAGGAAAGCATCTCCTAACTCTTAACAGGTGAATCAGAAGAAAACTTTGGGCACTGGTTCCCACAAGGATGGGGAGTACACCAAGTCCCCAGAAGCACGGAATTAAGGATTAGTACCCCGAACCTGATTAAATATATATATAATGTTTTCAGGGTTTTGTTGGCAATGTAGCAATCTTGATTCTTCATCACTATCAGTACAATTTTTCACTAGTTAATGAAGAAAAAATACAGCATACTGGCAAGTAAACAAAAATGAAGAGCAATCCAGATAGTTTTCAAGCAAGAGTAGAAGCCTTTGAGACAGTTTTGGCATAAGAACAAGTGTAAAACTGGCTAGAAACAAACAGAAGCTGGAAATTAGGAGGAAGATCTTAAAGTGCATAAAAAGGAGGGTCGAGCACAGCTTTCCAATCATAGCACTAGAGGGGAAAAAGATCAAGCTTTCCTACAAAAAATGTATGTTTGTTAGGTGATGGGCACAGCTGCTTTTTGTGACCCAGGGCTCAAGTGTTAGTCCTGTTCTCTTACCTACCTACTCCACAGGATGATGGAGTTTGCCTCCCAACACTGCTGCTGTGCACAGCCAGCCAGCTGGGACAAGGCTGTCATTCAGCCTTTGCTGACAGCTTTGCACAGCAGAGATTCACACAGAATCACAGAATTGCACAGGTTGGAAAAGACCTTCAAAATCATCAAGTCCAACCTCAGCCTAACCATACTACCCTAATGCTAACAACCCACCACTAAATCATGCCCCCGAGCACCACATCCAAATGGTTTTTAAACACATTCAAGGATGGTGACTCAACCACCTCCCTGAGGAGCCTGTTCCAGTGCTTAACAACCCTTTCTGTAAAGAAGTTTTTCCTGATATCCAACCTAAACCTCCCCTGGCGCAGCTTGAGGCCATTTCCCCTTGTCCTATCGCCTGTCACCAGTGAGAAGAGACCAGCCCCGCTCTCACTGCAATCACCTTTCAGGTATTTGAAGAAAGCAATGAGGTCTCCACTCAGTCTCCTCTTCCCCAGACTAAACAGCCCCAGTTCCTTTAGTCACTCCTCTCAGGGCATATTCTCCAAGCCCTTCACAAGCTTTGCTGCCCTTCTTTGGACCTGCTCCAGCACCGCAATGTCCTTTCTGTGCTGAGGTGCCCAAAACTAAACACAGTGCTCCCGGGGGGGCCTCACAAATGCCAAGTACAGGGGCAGGATGACTTCCCTAGTCCTGCTCACCACACTGTTCCTGATACAAGCCAGGATGGCACTGACCACCTGGGCACACTGCTGGTTTATATTCAGCCTTCTGTCCATCAGCACACCAGGGTCCCTTTCCGTCAGGCAGCTTTCCAGCCACTCCTCCCCAAGCCTGTAGGGTTGCCTGGGGTTGTTGTGATCAAAGTGCAGGACCCGAAACTTGGCCTATTGAAACTCATATGGTTTGCCTTGGCTCATCGATGCAGTCTATCCAGGTCCCTCTGTAGTGCCTTTTCACCCTCTGGCAGATCAACACTTCCTCCCAACTTGGTGTCGTCTGCAAACAATTCATGTTGCAATGCAGCACTTAATGTACTACTAGGAGACTAAAACAGTAGCACAACCTTCCATGTGCTTGCTTACATTGCTTTATGAACATAGCGTGAGACCTCTTCAGCATTTTTTGATGTTTTTGCCCTAGCAATGTCTCAGATGCAGAGAAATACAAACATGCTCCTTCCATAAATAACAATGTAAGGAGTAAGGAAATTTAAAGGTAGATTCTGAAAGTTAGTTAGTCACCTTAAAATGTAGTGTCAAAAGCAAATTCAATCAGATTCAGGCATTTAGGCATTTCTGAAAAACCCCCATTGGAGTTTGTTAATCTCCTGAAATATTCAAATACCTTTAATAAGTTAGTCATGTGGGATTCTGCAGGGGCACACAGACACAGCTGAGCAGAGCAAAAAAACCTGGAAAACCTAATCTGCCTGTGCAGAGGGTGGCACCTCCAGTGCAGACTGCCCCTCTTCTTCCATCAGCCTTGCCTTGCATGAATCATTAATACAAATGGAAAAGACTCCTGGGAACAAGGCCAGAATTTCCAGCCTCCTTCCTTAATTACTGAAAAACCATCATCCTTGCGTAGTTGTTGGTCCGATATATATCACTGCCAGCACCATGGCACATCTTGTTCACATTGCTTAGTTGTGTAGATAACTACACCAAAACAAAGTAATATCCCACAAATAAAGTAACTATTACCTTATCTTTTTCAGCCGTGAACAGGTTTAGAGCAATCAGATTATTTATCATGTCAGCATGGCCTCTTTCTGCTGCCAGAAGAAATGGCTTTCTGCCTTTCTAGAAAACAGTATGGAAAGAAATACATTGCTATGGAAAAGAAAAACAGCCTGCTTTCAGTTACCAGATATAGTGCATATTACTCTACATAAGCATTTATATATCACAGAAAAGTAGGTGTATTCAAGAAGAAGTAAGATTTTTTAAAAAACAAAAATTTTGTAGTGTAAAAAAATTATACGTCTTTCATATTCTGAAGAAAATATGTGATAACTGTTTGGAAGTGGTAACAAATGAGGTATAAAATGTGCTCATAATATTTAATTCTGAATTATTCACAGTATTAAATTATTCATCAAAATGTTTTGTCAGAAGCAGGTACTAATGACTAGTCATACTGTGAGACCAGTCATCAAAGGCTATGTGAGAGTGGCCTGTATTAACCATCTAATCAAATGAAATGCAAGAAAATGTTAGACACTTCTGAAATGGCCTCAATATAGAGAATAATCCTAGGAGGCCTAAAATGCAGATGTTTGTTTTGCTAAATAAGTGTCACGGTATTGTCTAAGGGTCTGCGTCCGTGACAAGGGGGGGGACAGGCCCAAAAGAAAAAAAAACGAGAAGAGAGGAAGGAAAGAAAAAAAAA
>NC_034438.1:24388336-24535286 GCF_002078875.1 Numida meleagris
TCAAAATGAGGCTAGTAGAATTATGATAGAGGGTTTACAGGCTGAAAATCTTACACAGAAAAATGCAGGAGGACCACGTGCTTTCTCCGCCAGGCTCGGAAGAACAGACCCCGCGTCTCCCACGTGGCTTCACCACCCCCTCTCCCGCAAAGACCCCTGGGGAGTGCACCTCCTCCCCTCCCCCTCAGAGGGCCACACCAAAAAAGGCAGTTTACAGTAACCGGGGAATTAACCCTTTAACTGCCCGTACCTTACATGATGTAATGATGTGGAATACCGACAACAAAAAAAAATCACAAAACCATAACAATAAGCTCTTGTTAATGTCAGCCTTGTCATGTGTAGACAGAATTCAGAACTTTGCACTACCTGGTCAATAAAACTCAAGGCTCAATAAAGAGGAGGGGGAGGCTTTGCTCTTTTGGTGGCGGATCCCATGAGAGTATTTTTTCCTCAACACAGAGATAAGATATTCTACTTAGCTAAGTAAGCAAGCCTTCAAAGTAGGATTCCAGCATAGTGGGAAGGAAAAATACAGGCACAGCAAACCGTAATGAGGACAAGGCCTTGGTACTGCTGAAGAGTTGGTACTGTATGTGTTTTCATGCTCTCCATTGGTGAAAGATGCCCGTGTCTGCCATACCTGGCAGGTTTAAGGGGCACAGTATGGGAGGGTGGCAGGGATTAGCTGTGTGGGAGGAGTTCAGTGACAACCTCCTGCTGACCACAACAGCTTCCAGCAAACTCCTCATAGACAAAACCATGTGCTAGTACCGAACCCATCAGAGGAGCTCATGGTACCTCTGCAAGGTATAAAAGAAATGGCAGCCACTGCCAAAGGCAAGACGCATAGGGAGATAGCAGAGGAAACGGTGGAGGACTCAGCAGATGTGAGAGGACACGAGGGAGGAGATGCATGAGGTGCACCTCCAGAGGGACTGCAGCCCATGGAGGAGCCCTTGACAAGAAAAGAGGAAAAGAGAAGAAACCAGGATTAGCAATAAATAAGAATTCTGTGGATTGACCCCAACCCCTGCCTCCCACTGTCTCAATAATGGGCCTGAATGTCATGTGTAGCAAAAGCCAAGAACCAGGAGAGGAGAAGTGTCTGGAGTTCAGCTGAGACAAGAAAACAGGGAGAAAAGGTGTTTTCCCTACATGCTTGTCTGGCTGTTTGTCTTATTTGTTTCTCAATACCCAAATTAGTAATTAAAAGTTTATGTAAGTTGCAATAAATTTAAATTCATTGAGAAGTCAAAGTCAAGGTTGTTTTGCCCACGACAGTTTCCTTGTGAGATTACAGAAATAAACAGAAAAGCGCATACTGTACCCCATCAGGCTTGTTCAAGTCAGTCAAGTGAAGATCTTGGAGAAAATAATCAACTATTTTTACACTGTTGTTCTGTGCTGCAAAGTGCAGTGCATTCATTCCTTCCTGAAAAACCACAAGCAACTCTGTAAGTGCAGGTTTGATTGTTTCCTACCATTAACATACTTAGAATCGGTAAAAGCCTGTCATCAACACACCTCGTTCTTAGCCCTTTGATCAGCACCAGCTTTAACTAATTTCCTCATTATATCTAGATTTCCAGTCCAAGCTGCAAGATGGATCACTGTCAGGCCATGCTATAAAAAAAAAAAAAAAGAAAGAAAGAAAGAAAAAGAAATTTAAAAGGCAGAAATTACCACCAAAATCCCTTCTGTCAAATTTATTTTAATCTTTTTTATTAATATAGTGTATGAGTGGGTTTTGCACCACAGGCTCTAGAAGATCAGCACTATCACCTGACAGTGTGAATGGAATTCATCTCACTTAAGTTACACTAAAAGTTCAGGCTCCTGCTCTCCTTGGTAGAAGATGTGGCATCTCCAGAAAAGGATTAATCCCATTGTGAAATATGAAATGAAGCAATTCCTGGGAAGTTTCTCTCCAGAAACTGACTAATGACCTGAAGTAGATAGCTCTGGGTGAAGTAGATGACATTTCAGATAATAATATGCAACAAGAATCACCATGATTCTCCAGGTAGTTCTTCTTTCAGAAGAAGAATTCTTGAGAATTCTTCTCTTTTAGAAAAAGTCAGTCAAATGAACAAACAGCCCCCCCCAACCATCAATATCTTAGAGCCAAAAGAAAAAGAGATAGGCATCTTTCAGCCAGTGCATCCTCTTTGTCTCCCATCTTGGTCATAGTTTTCGGTGTTTCCACTTCTCTTCTAGTTTATACCGCAACCAGGTGCAGCATCATAAATCATAGCTGATTCTGTTACATGGTGTGTAAACACAAAACACAGAAGATGCTCAAAATCTACCTTAAAAGCACCTGAATCTAAGAGATAGAGTCAGAGGAATCTAAAGGCAGAGAGAAGGAGCAAGGCAATTCTTTCACAGCCATTATCGTTTCCCAGTTTCTCGCCTGTAAATGAGGAATCAGTAGGTTGACTCCCATCTGTAGTCCAAGTCTTAGACCATAGGAGTCTTTCAAGAGGTCTATCAAGATCCCATAGAACTTCAGAGGTATCATACCTACACTTCATCTTCTGTGTAAATACAACATAGAAATACATTAACTCATCTAAGACTATTCTAGAAAAAATTGTTGCAATCATGAATCTTGTGTTTGCTAGACACGCTCGTGTATTTGACTGCAATTGAATCTGGCCAGGGATGTCAAGGGCAACAAAAAGGTTTTCCACAAGTACCTCAATGACAAAAGGAAGACTAGGGAAATGGGAGTCTTGCTGAATTAAGTGGGAGGCCTGGTTACAGAGGGCAGTGAAAAGGCCAAGGTATTGAATGCCTTCTTTGCCTCAGTCTTCAGAAGCAAGACTGGCCTTCAGAAGTTCCACGTCAGAGGGCAGGCTGAGTAGCTGGATAGAGAAAAATGTTCCCTCGGTGGAAGAGGATGCTGATAAAAACACTATTGTGTGTTTTTAATCAGCGTACTTTCTGTATTATGTTAAGAATGTTTATGATCCTGCATTAGTATTAAAAAAAAGTCAGAAGCTGAAGTGGAGTAAGAACTGAAGTCATGGTATGTTCACTCTGTTGTGTACCCACTGCAGTATCAGACTGGTTGTCAAAGAGTACACAAATCACTGTCAAATAAAATACATATTGTGATAACAATTAACCTCTGTGAACTAATTATGATGGAGTGTTTCTAATGCTGCTTGAACAACTGTGATTAGCAATATCTAGAAACTAAAATCAGCCAGTAATCAAAGGGCAGTCTTTAACTAGAGTGAGATTCTGAGTGTTTCAGAGAACCTCAGCACAGAATGAGGGTTTATATTTCAAAGCTGGCTTCCATGCTTCCTACCCAGACATTAACAGACCTATAACTACACTCTGAAGCTTCTTATTGCCCCAACAAACATAGGAGAGAGTCACTGAAAAACAATTTGCCACAAAGAAAAGGCAGTGCCTTTGTTCTGTGTGTGAGTTATTCACCGGCTGGGCAGCACGAGGCCATGATCCTGAGCTACTGGAGCAGTGATAGACAGCAGGTGGCTTTCCTACTCTGCAAAACAAATGCCAAAACCAGATGCTGGCACAGCCTCTCACATCTTGTTTCTCACATCTTGTTTCCATTCCAACACAGAGTAACAAGGAAACTTTCTCCCTCCTGCCCACTCCACCAGCCTGGAATTTTTCTTTCTCGCAGCCTAAACTGCAGCATGTGGACAGTAAGGAGAGAGAGCCAAGCAGGGAAAAAAAAAAAGGTGAGTGACTCATCTGCTTCTGTTTTCATTACTCAGGATGAAATAGACAGAGAGATAGGTAAGTAAATAACTGAACAAATAGGTTCTCTGGAAATGAATTACAGTTCACTGGAAAACTCCTAGTTTGCATAGTCTGATTATAAATAACATACCATGCGTTTGATTTTAACGTCTGAATCAAATCCTGCATGGTGAATCCCCATCTGGCCCAAAGAAAAGCTGAACCATACACTCCTCAACTCTTCAAGTCCTGGAGGCTACGGAGTAGCTGACAGTTCTGCATTAAGCTGCTCACTCACAAAAGAATGGAGGAAGGGAACACAAGCAGTCATTCTATGGAATCCCACTGATACCCAGATCTAATTCTTTCTTTCAGAGTTTGTTTTGCTATACAGTTGGCTTTTACATTAATCGTATACCAGTGTGATTAAACACGCAGCTACCACAGAGACAGGGGAACTTACCTGATCTGCCATATCAACTCTAGCTTTGTGATGGAGCAGAAAATCCACTGCAGACATATGGCTTCTTGCAACAGCAAAATGCAGTGCAGTGCGCTTCAACTGCAATAAGCAAAGCTTTGGCTGTCAGATCCACAATGATGTTCTTTTCCTTATGCAAATATCAGGATTTCTGAATTATTTGATTATAAATAATTGCAGTGGATAGCACGTGTATATATTTGCATAGTTCCCCCTCCAGCTTCGTCTGTATCTGCGTTTTTGTTCCTTTGGAGATCATTTACATATAGATAATAAAAATTTCATAGAGAAGCAGAACAGTTTATTTACTGAAGTTACTGTTTGTGGCATCACAACTCCTTCTCTGAAATGCACTGTCAGAGTGGGGCTAAGGAATCGCATGCTGCCTAGAAGAGATGCACGCAGTGCCTGAAACATCTTTATTACAGAATTCAATTTGAAGAGATGAGGTCTGGATTTACGCAGTTATATCCACTTTTCTCCATGCTTTTTTCTGTATGCCTGCAACCCATGACAGGATTCCTCGCTCTCTCAGCACTGAATCATCTTCACAGAACGAGCCATTACTTATGCAAATGAAGGCTCCCACCTTGCAAACAGTGAGTAATTTTTAACAGATGAATCAGCTCGAGGCTTATCGGAAACAATTTTTCATTACAGTAACTGACAGTGTGAACTTAAAAAGGATTGGATAAAATGAATTAAACCTTGGTGGAAAGTTTCCCTTTAATTAAAGTGACCGTAATCGGGTTTAACGTAATTCACTTAGAGTTTCCATATGTGACTTAACCAATTAGTTTTAAAAGTCAGTTTGGATTTGTTCTGTGCAGATCAGCTGCTTCATTTATAGCTCTTCACCCACGGCTACACAAGTTAAAGACAAACAGGTGGGATTTGTGCCAGGAAAAGCTTCTTACCCAGAAACAGTTTTATCAGCAGAACTTGGCTTTTGGCAGACTTGATTATTTGGCTTGGAAGTACAGGGGGTGGAAAAAATCAACGTAAATGCAAGAACTGCTTTGCCAGCACAAGCTGAGTCCCCTCTCGGAGCATCAATCAATGCACAACAGCCAAGCAGCTCTGCTAGTAAATCTCATACTATAGATCTGAGTTAAGAACGAGAGAGAAGATTCAGAGTACTGGGCTGGAACAGTATTTAGTTCAATTTCCTGAATTCTGGAAAGCAAAAAGGAAGAAAGAATGTTTTTGAGTGACTAGGTTCTATGGTCACCTGCTGTGTATTTATGGAAGTATGTAATAGATGGGAACGCTGTCACTGTTTTGGAGAAGCTTACCCCAAAGAAGTCTTTGTCTCCATTCCTTTTTCACAAAGAAACGAGGAATGCAGCTCTATGTTCTCTCCAATTCCCCAGCAGGGAAAAATGCATGTGAGCTTGGGAAGCGGGGTTTTTGCTTCCATGAGTTAATAAGGCGAGGACATTTGTGGGCAGAGGACTTGCAGATAGCCACAGAGAGCTTCCAGTTCTCCACAATTCCCAGATAAATATCAAGACTGCTGCAGTGCTGTTCAGCTACTTATGATGCACAGCACTTTATTTTTGTCACTGTGAAATTCATGCCCTTAGATTCTGTCAGGGTAAGAAATATATTTTTGTCTATTTATGGCAAGTCTGAACTCTGATCTCAGCCTGCATGCAGAAGCTGTGGTAGAACGCTTCTGTGGTTCTGTGTGCACTGAGCAGTAATGCTTCACACCGCTATTTGAAGTTTGTGGTGTTAGCAGCACAAATTCATTCTCAAAGTGACTATGGGGTTAAGTCTTCCCATTCTGAAAGATGGAGAACTCAAGGAATTAATTATACAGGAAGACAGTCCATTTAGAGCAGTGACCGCTATTCAGAAGTCCCTACATTAAAACAACCTGAGAGTTATGCTGTATGAAACTCTTCAGCCCGAACTGGGCACGTGGGACACTGCTTAACCACTTCCAAGAAGATGACTCGTTCGGCACCAGCACGCTGGGCTTCCACCCCCACCCCCACAGGCATCCTGTTTCTGACACATTGTACTCACAGTATCCACAGCGTTTATGTTAAGATTCTTCTTAAACAGCTTTTCCATAGTTTCCAAATTGTTCATTTTAGCTGCCTGCTGAAATTCTTTCTCATCTGGCAGTACTGTGGGAAGAGGTGGCACACACACACACACACACACACACACAGAAAAATGTATTACAAAAAGAATAGCCATACCAAATTTAAGGGACAGATATTGTTCTAACATTCTGGTACTTATCCTGATTTCACACTTTCTGTGAATCGTGTTTTTCCCGTCACAGAAGTGTTTCAGGACTGTACTTTTTTCCTCTAGAGACACCTGGCTGATGTTTCTCGGCTCAGCTTTTCAGTGTGAATAGAAGTGGGCTTTTCACATCACAGACTATTATTATTCACTTCGCTCACAGGAACAATCAGTTCATTTGTGAAGTCCCTGACATCAAAATGGGTCTCAAGGCATTTTATAAGCCCAACAGTGAACAGTGTGAACTGCAGCACTTATGTCCTATCCTTGGAAAAAATTGCTATTTTACAACAGAGCGTACCATCAAAATACATAAAAATGTACAGCGGTGACAAAATGATGTGCCTCAGCTGGGAACAGGTGGTTTAGAGGGAAAAAAAAAAAAAGAGGTGAAAAAGAAGGTTGAACTTGAACTCAAAATTTGGCCACAGTGAGGAATTTACTATTAAGCTAGGACCTTGCTTTAATGTCTTAACCCAAAACATGAACATCTGAAGTAGATGCAGTATACGTTTGGACTGCTGTAACTAAACATTTAATATTTAGTTACTTTGGAAAATAAAATTCCAGAGTCTGGTAACCAGTTTAGCTATCTTAGAGGTCAGAGCATTTCTCTACCAGCACATTTCTGCCTTAACTTTTAATTCCGTGCTTGGGAGAAATGAGGGCATCAAATGCAATAAGACATTCTTAATTTAGTAGCATACCATACTCAATAAGTTAATCACTTTGATATCTTCTGTCTAGAATATTTTGGCCTGAAAGCTGGAAGGCCATTTGCCTAACGATACCAACGAAGAGAGCAGCATTCTCTGCCGAACTAGACACTGCAGCAGCAATTTGTTCCTTGGGGGTCTCTCATCTAAATTTATTAACATCTAATGAGACATAGCTTGTGGCTGTATGACTGGAGAAAATACCACAGAAAATCAGTATGGCATTCACTTAATTGAATCCTATTCACTATCTACAATTACAATCTTGGGGGAATAACCACAGCCGTATCGTACAAAAACTAGAAATTAAACTGGGTGGTTCCAAAACTGTTTCCAGCTTTCCTATGACATGGCATTATGCAAACACTCCATACAACAGAAGCATCCTCTCAAATTCTCTTGAAATCACAAAATGGATTTTCTTTTACAAAATGAGAAAGCAGTTGCAAATAAAAATGCACGACTAGTCTAGAATAGTTAAATAGTAACGTCTCTATAGACTGTAACGTTAGATTTCAAGCATTAAAAGAAACAGCCAGCTTTCATATCAAAACAGTGGCATTTTATTACAAAAGAATGTGGTCACGCCCAGTCAGGGCAACACTCCCTTTGCTCCAGTATTCTGCCTCTAACAGTGGCTGACAGAAGATCCTTTGGGAAGAGATGAGAGTATATGCCTCACTCATAGTTTTTATAGTCTTCATTCAGAAATTAGTATTTCCACTGCCTTGACTCCAAGCATGGGTAAGCCAATGGTTGCAGGATATCTTGTTCAAAGCAAGCACAGAAACAGAACTTTGGGCACCAACTAATTGCAATTAGTTTGGCCACATTCATTCCCACTGGCTGGTGTTGAACACTTGGATGAAGGTGTAAGACACGTAGATGCAAAAATGAGAGCTGTTGCATCCCAGGGCATTCGGGAACAATCCTAGCAGCTTACTGCCTTCGAGAAACAAGAGAAAGCAGTGTTTTGTTACTGCACTGGTGCAGCAAAGTTTTGTTTCAGCTCTGACAAAGAAGCGATGACTGATCTTTTCCCTTGTGTTTGGAAGTCATGAACTGGATGCACACTTTTAAAAGAAGACGTTGTTTGATCAGGACATGGTGTTTCTTAACAGCCCCTCTCTCTTAATACATCTTAATTCGGGACTTAAGAACAGCAGCAATTTAGATACACTGCTGTGCTGACTTTGTGCACTTTTCTGCTGCTTTTCCAAAATGATTTATTTTCACACATGAAATTACAAAAGCAGAGAGCTGTCAGACCAGAGATTTATGGAAGCTTTCCTTTTAAGTTGTGGCATCCAGAATTTGGCAGTCCTTGCATTATTACCAATCACTTGATTTTCAAGCACTAGCAGCAATCTGCCACCTTTTGCAGCCTTCAGTCTTTCCAGAGGGGTCATTTTCCTTGGCTTCTTTCAAGCAGTTTGACTCAATGCCCTGGAGTTTTCATTAAAATAATTACATTTTATTTTCACTTTTACTTTTGAGCTAACCAAAAATACTAATTTTGTGAGCTTGATTTCCTTCATAGATACTCCTATCTGCACAGAATACATATTAGAATTTAGTGTAGTCGTAATGTAACTGCCATTTAATGCGCTGAATATCCCAGTCTGTCTCCTCTTCTGGAAGGGCAAGGAAGTAAGAAGGTGCAGAAACGTGAACTGCCTTGTTGACCAGAAAACAGGAAGTCTCCCTTACAGAAAATCAAATTTTGAAACGCTTTCAATTTTAATTTCCTCATATTCAAGTCTTATTTTACTGTAAGGGGCTTTGAACCATTTACGAGTAGTAGCACAACTAAGGACATCCACTGAAGTCAGAAAGCGAGCCAGTGGTATCAGCACTCACAGAAAAGTTTATAAGGAGTCCAAACACTAAATCTCTCCACGTTTTCCCCATTTTAGATTTCTTTTGCAATACCCATAATATGAATTTGTCAGTATCTTAAAAAGAACATGGAAAAAATAGAAATTTGAATTGGCTGAAGAATTCTACAGAAAATACAGAAATATCAATGAATAGATTTGAAGTATTTTCATTCTACCGTTCCTAAAAATTAATCATACTTACTGGTGTGGTAACATTTTCTCTTCCAATAACCTTTTGACATTTTTTATGTTTATTATTGTAAATAAAATGACTGACATAGAGATTTTGTAAAGTCACAAGAATGTTTTGATAAAGCAATCCTGTTTCAATTTCAAAGAAGTCATGAGAAGTCTGCGTACTGAATCCAACAGTGATATTTTATTCATTGCTTATCTTCATCTACCCTTTTTGCATGACTGGGAACAGGAAGCATGGCCCAGAACAGATTTCAGTGATTATCACATTGAAATCACAGGACACGGTCACAGTAGGGCTTAATAATTACTGTTCAGTTTCCACAAATAACCCGTTTTCACTATCTGCAGCCCACGCTATAGCAGACTGTTCTGTAACAGACCAGTTTGCAATCTCAAGTCTACCATCAGTGAGTCACACCACTGCGTGCAACGAGACCAGAACTTCCTCCAAGTGCAGCGTGCCCCCCTCCAACGCAGAAGCATGACTCGGTTGTGAAACTTTCCATGTGCCTGAGCTCAAGCATGTGGCTATCCCCAGCGAACCCCTTCAGACAACTTCAGGACTGCACTTAAAGCACAGTGCCAGGCGGGCCAGCCTCCTGGAAGAAGGAGGCATCAAACCCCAAATCTTGATCTCACATCCACAGCTTCACATTTCCCTACATGATACACTGGGTTGCTGTGTGAAAGCTAGACCTGGCATTAGTCCCCACACACTCACAGCTGTTGTGGTTGGCTGCTGCATCTCCATGCATCGTGTCCTCCCTGACACGAAACAGGTGGCTCAGTCCCTTCATTGTGGCCGTCAACTCCTCTTCCTCCTCACCTGCAGCAAGGGGCCCCATGCGGCCGTGCAGAGGGAGGTGCCCTTGCTTTGCCTGGGGTGTGTTTTCCTGCTGCACTGAAAAACCGGTTCCTAGGGCTCGAAGTTGACTCAAACACACCCAGCCAGGCTGCGGGCACTGCTGCCCACAGCGGTATGTCGTCACTTGGCCCCACCAGCCAAGCCTTCTGCAGGCTGAGGGATGCTTTGGGAGAAGTTGCTCTTGGAATTATTCTGCTTTAGATCATCACTGGATAGGAGAGTCCCCTGCTAGCACGACACGCTCTTGGGATGCGAGAGACTGAGATGCTTCTGGCCTAATTTGGACAGAATGCGGTATAGCAACAGAGGCAGCTGAAATTAATCCAGCCACAAGACTTTTGGTTAGTTTTCAGACATTTTCACATGGTTTTTGTTGAAGTCCAATCAAAATCAATACATCAATATGCAGTTTTAGTGAATCACCATATTGAGATCTGTCTAATTAGGGAATTCTCATTTATCTCGAATTCCAGATCCGTGGTTACTTTTGTTTACTTGCACCAGCATGGATTATTTCATTTCATGCTGACAATGACTGCCTGAGATAGGGCATAAAAATTGCTGCCTTTTAAAGTGATTGGGTCAAATTTTACTTTAAAAGCAGTAGCTGGCATTCCTGACATTATTTTAAAATTAATATTAGAAAAGTAGCTCAAAGAATGCAGAGCTATCACTAGTCAGCCTTACACAACTGAAGACATTGAGTTCCTTCACTATAATTTTTTCTTTGTAACTTAAACAGTCTTAACATCCATGAGCATTAACATTGTATGTGTCAGTGGCAAATTTAATCTGAAAGACTCAAAATATTTTGCCCACCGAATGCTTTCATTCGCTCCCTGTGAGTCAGACATTCCAGTGAAACTTCTTGAGAGGAAGAGGTTTATTTCTGGGTGGTGACTGGGTAGGTAGTACAGCCTCATGGTTTGCAACACTAGTCCTCTTTTTCCAAAATGAGGCAACAAACAATTTTATAATTACTAGATTCAGCACATACAACCGGCCCCAAAGGAAGAAACACAAATTACAGCATCCCACAATATCGACACTTTCAAATGGCCCCAGCAACCTGCAGAAAAGGCTGATGCAGAAACTAAAAAAGCAAAATCCCTTAAAAAGTGCAGAGCAAGGAACTACTGGAACATCTCTTCTACCTTCACAGACCCTTCTCTCCCATGAGAACAGTGGAAACTCAGAGCATCTTTTCATTAAAAAAAAAAAAAACTACAAAAAACAAACAGCAGCAGTTTTTAATTAAAATACAATAATTTTCTAGTTATAAATACATGAACAAATGGAGCTGTTATGAAGGAAAGATGTAAGACAAACGCATGTTGAATAGCACAAAAAGAACAAGCAAAAATTTCACTCTGTAAATGCGAAGTCTTTAACAGCTACAAACAAGATAGCAACTACTATGTTGTTATTAAATTGTGTATTACACTCTACTTTTGGAATCTTCAGGATTCAAAGTTACCTGGTGCATGAACTGTTAGCCTACACAACTTCAGCACCTGACAGCTGCACTCACTCCTTTCCTCATCTCCTATTATTACAGCTACCTGTTGCAGCTTGCCTTTGCTTTGGATTTAGAACAACTAAATGGGGAGGCTCAATCTCAACAGGTGCTCACACACAAAAATGAAAATAAGAAAATGTATGGCAGAGATCCCCAGAAGAACAGCTGGAAAGCAAACTTCGGCACCTGCAAGCTGTTCCCTAGGTTCCCTTGCAGGTAATGTGATTCCGGACAGTTTCAACAATTCAGTCTCTTAGTTGGATCTGCATACTGCAATGTAAAAGAGAGACAGGGACATGATAAACCCTGTATTAACTCCCAACATGGATCAAGCTGCTGTTAGAGCAATTCAAGCCCAGACTCTATGCTGCTGATGTTCCTGTCTATAGAATTACAACATGGAAATTCAGCAACTCTGAAAACAAAATGGCATGAACAAAAGTATTTATGTATTCCCAATAGAACATTTCTAAAAATAATGACTGAGATAACCAGGCCAGACGACTACTAAGAAAAAACACGTCATCCAACCACTGTAAGACATTCTGCACGCAGGGTATTTCAAAACCTAAAAGTAAATAAAGATATTGCTACAGCAGTAAACAGATTAAATAGGAGAATGCTGCTCTGCAGTCTATGTTTCTAAGGATTGAGGATTTACAAGATAAACTCAAGCACGTCTTGTTTTTAAGAGGGACATTTCTGTGACTGCTCCACTGAAGGCAAGCATGATCCTCACAGATGAATGTTTTGTGCATCCCTTTCTTCAGAACGTTAAGATCACAGAAACGCCATCCTTTTCTCTATTACCTATAATTAGAAGAGGAATTCAAGATTATTTCACAGAATCACCGAATGGCTTGCGTTGAAAGGGACTTTAAAGGTTATCCAGTTCCAATCCCCCTGCTATGGGCAGGGATTCCACCCATGAGACCAGGCTGCCCAGGGCCCCATCCAGTCTGGCCTCGAATGCCTCCAAGGATGGGGCATCCACAACTTCTTTGGGCAGCCTATGCCAGTGACTCACCACCCTCTGAATAAAGAATTTCCTCCTAGTATCTTATTTGGATCTCCTCTCATTTAGTTTAAAATCATTCCCCCTTGTCCTATCACTGTCAGACTCCCTTCTGCTTTTAATATCCCTTTAACTACTAGAAGGGCACAAGGAGGTCTCCCCGTAGTCCTCCCTTCTCCATGCTGAACAAGCCCAGCTGCTCCCTCAGCCTGTCTTCAAAGTAGAGGTGTTCCAGCCCTGTGAGCATCTTCATGGCCCTCCTCTGGACCCACTCCAACAGCTCCACATCCCTCTAGTGCTGGAGCCCCGTCTTGGACACAGTACTGCAGGTGGGGCTTCATTTGTCCAAGTACTTAGAGGAATTTCCTTTTCTGCTAAGTAATGCACATGTAAAATAACAAACAGACATGTAAAATAACAAACTTTAAAGAAATACACACACTGACAAGTAATCTTGGATTCTACACTTTATTAAATTATACATATGTATATCAATAAAGGGACAGGTGCTCTTTTTTTATTTTTTAACAGTAGTCACTGCTCCTTCAGTTGTTTTTATGTTTTTCCTACCAGAAATTTCCAGCTCCCACCTCTGTCAGCAGAACAGCAACTGCTGACTGCTCACTGACTTTGTTTAGACAAAGTCAACTGTCAGCCTGCAGAATAGTATGCACTAGCCTAGCTGATTTTGTCCAGAGCAGATTAAGGAGCAATGAATTCAAATAACAGATCTGCAGGTACAGTGGCATCTGGCAAACAGACACAAGCAGGTGGAGATACTGAAATCATTCCAGAAAATTTGGCAGTGAAAAAATACATTCTGGATTTAGCCTGAGCATCTAAATCATACAAAATATCCATTTATTTAAAAAACAAGTAAGCCACAGAGTAATCCCCATACAGTTAAGCAATGGAACAGAAGCTTCTATCATAGCCATTTTAAAGACTATCCACTTTTTAAAAGTTCTTATTTCATCAAGGGTTTGTCATTGTTTGTATAACTTCTAAGAAAGATGCTATCATCATAAATTAATTATAAAATATCTAAATTTAAACAATTTGGTGTAAACAGAAGAATATCAATATAGAGTATTTCAAATATTTGAACTTTACAATCTTCTCCTTACGCTTAAGTACTCATAAAATATAATTTAAAATAGAAAATAATTTTAAATAAAGGTAGATAAAGAGTAAGAATACTTCATTTCAGCATATTGCACATATTTATACAACATTCGTATTATTATTGCACACTGATGTATATTACATTTAGCCCTACCAACACATACCAGTTTAACAATAGCAAAGAAAATTGAAGTTCTCAGGCTCTCTGGAAAGGCCAAGGATCAAACAGCATTTCGTCAGCTAACCTGGAATAATCCTCCTCTCATCGTCCAGTTTATTAACATTTTTAGTATCAAGCAAAGTCATCCTGCATCTCATCACAGTGAGCCCTTCAGAGTGGGTCCATCACCTCATACTGAAGTAATTTTCAGTGATAACAATAAAAGCTTGGCTGTGCTCTGAATTCTTCTCGCTTGAAGACCAACCAGTTTTTGTGTCCAATGACAAGACAGACATTCACAAGAACTGAAATCAAGTAGCCTGGCTCTCCTACATTATCACACATACAATAATGCAAATTAATTTGCTGTTCAATTGTCCAAGAAAGTATTAACTTGAGCAACTATGGTTACCAATTCTCTGCCTTGCAGAGAGAGTGGCAGGTCAAATCTTAGGAGGGGGACATCAGCATGCACAATGTGACACACTACCTAATGAGTCCCTCTTTCTCAGGAGCTTACCATGCAGATTTGCACCATGGCAGCTCTAATCAACCTGTTTTATTTTGTTGAACAGCAGAGACAATTCATGAGACTGCATGTGACTTTGACAAAGTTTCACACATTCAATATAAATGAACTCTTAAGTGCTAGAAATTTCATTTATCATAAGCTAAAAAAGTATTATTTTCAAAAAAAATTGAATTACCTCAGCTATATCTCTTACCTCACATATCATATTCTTTTTACAGAGTACAATAAGCATACAATGGCTCCAGTGTGAATCCAGGCATATTCCATCTGAATCCAGCCTGCCACCAATGCTAAATTAATTTGCAGTCATAAAACACTATGAAATACTTCATATGAAGTACACTGCTGCAGTGTCATTTAAAAAACATTTCAATTGTATGCTTGGAATTGATTGACTTGGCCTTTTTTGATGCTGATTGTGAAGTTGGTAGTCCAGACCTAAAAATAAAAATAAAATTAATATACATATATACAATAGATATTTATAGCACTTTAAAACTATTTTTTTCTTAACTTGAATATTTAAAAATATGAGTTGTATACCTAGTTTTCAGAATAACCTTACCTTTTTGTTCCTTGTAATGGTTTTGTGCACTGCTGTCCTCTGCTTAAGCCTCCTGAGGAGTAAATGGAAACAATAAAAATGTATTACCTCAATAAAGAATGCTGCAGAAATCATATACATAGCAAAACGTTTAAAAGAACAGTTCTGGATAAAGATTTTCCTTCCTTTTTTTTTTTTTTTTTTAATTTGACAGAAGTGGAACTGAATCTGGGCAATGATTAATGCTTCATTAAAAAGAGAAACTACTTGAGTGAAAAGGCTATGGGTTTAGCATGCTGTAGGTACGACATGGGACAAATTTTACTGGAAGGAAATCAGATTAGCAATGTCTGCCTTTATGTTTACGTTCACAATCTCTGTTTTTGCCAGCACATTAATTAAACCTTTCTGTCAACTAAATCTGTGAAATGATCTAGATTAAAGACATTTTCAGTAATTTTCACCTAAATTTCAGTGACCATCAATCTGATTATGGTTGGGAGGGAGCAGACAGGATTTACAGAAATGATCGGTAATTTCTATGTTACCACGGCAGCAAATGATAACACACTATGTAACTACCACCTCATTCAGAAACCTTGTTTGTCAATAAAACGGATCTGACATCTTTTAAATAGAGGTGTTTTCTCTTACACAGACATTACTCCAAAGAGCTTGTTGCAAAAATATCTTGAAATGTCTTCAAAAAAAGTCTTCAAAAGTTAGAAGTATACAGCTACCAAATTATTGGCATTACACAAGTAGATAATGTGACTATATCTTAATGTGCATACTCACCAACTTTGTTTTGATTTTCTGTATCAGAAGACTTAGCAGAACAATTATCTTTTTCTGTCAGCTCCTGGATAAGGCCTTTGTTTAAGCAGACATCTACGTGTCTGTTAAATGACATAAGGCTGGTGGTTTTCTGTTCTGAATTACAAACTGGACAAACAAGAACACTGTCTTCTCTGGCTTCAAAAGATGCGGATGAACTAGTTTCTTCTGTATGATCCATCTTTCCAAACTGTTCTGCATTCTCTTGTGAATTTTTTGGGGGAAGGAGACATTGTTTTATGCTTGCATTTCTAGGAATATCAATGAGATCACCAGGCTGTTTTTCTCTGTGAGGCTTTTCAGAGACTATTTGAGTGAATTTTTTCTCTCTGCTATTGCTAGAAGAGTTTTCAGATGTACTTGCTGACTGGCCTGTTTCTGCTAATTGATCTGTTATTTTTTTTTTACAGGCATCAATATTTTCATTTTTACACTGTGATAAGAAGTTAAATGAATTTGCTCTTGAAATGTCATTTTTTGATATTTCCACAGTATCTTCAACAAGACTGCCAGCAAGACATTCATCAATATGCCTATTAATCTCTTCCAAATTACTACTACTTTGCTCCTCAAAACAAACAGGGCATGTGAAGATCTCACATACATTAGACTTCTGCAAGTCTGTGACCTTGTTTGCTTCTTCCACAAAATTTTCTGATGATTTTATACCATGAAAGTGCTGCTTACCTACACTTTCATTTGGAAAATGATTATTACAATTTAGTTGCCTTGCAGCTCGCTTTTTATCAAAAAAACTCCCTCTGGACGATGTTTCTGAGTTTTTTGTGAGATTTTCTTGGTTGGATTTCCCTGGCTGAAGCCTTGGAAAATCAATTTCTTTTCCTGATTTTAAGAAGCTTCTAATGCTTTTTTGTTGGTATTTCTTCTCTTCTTCACTTAGAAATCCTGATACTCGTACACCTAATGATGAAAAACAAAGTTACAATTTAAAATATCAATATTTTAAAAATTTGATACCTTTTTGAGGTGAAAATCCACTCAATAGAAGTATGCTTTTTCCTATAAACAGAGGTTGAAGGGCCTGCAAATGCTAACAATGGATCACAAGATCCATGCACTTTTATCAGACCTGAAAAACTTGCCCAACTTTATTTTTAATTTCAATACCCAAAAGTATTAACTCTTGTACCATTATATGAGGCTATAAACTTAACACAGTTATGTAAAATTCAGTCCAAAAGACAGATTCATATCCTGTTTCCCTGTCAAATAATTTTTTTCCCTTCAGCACATTTTGATACTATAGACAACAAAGTTTTATACTTTATTGAATGGTTCAAACAGGAAAATATGTAAGTACCAGAAACCACAGGCCTTAGAATCAAAACACAGAATTAATTTTGACAGAATTTTTCAAAGTTCTCACAAAACTTAGCATCTTCAAATTTCTAAGCACTTTTATTTAATGTATTTGTTTCTAAAAGAGGTTATGTATAGAAACAAATTGTTGCTGCACTGCAAAGCAGATTTAAAAACCTTTTTAAGGCAGCAGAATTAAGAACTGCTATGCAGTTAAGATTCTACTCTCCTGCCCATGTGTATGTTGTTCCAGGGCTATCAGGTAGTAGGAAAGGTACAACTTCAATTAGTAAAACATTTGACAGTCACTATTCAGCACTCCAGAGCTGTTTCACTTTGTAAAAACCACTAGGGTAATGGAGAAAGATAAATCCATTTATATCGGTTATACTTTAGAGTACAGTCTATTACTTCCATATGCTATATGATCTAATTCTGAAAAGAGTTTTACCCATAAGTCTTATCCTTAAAGGGTGAGGAGCAACGTTATCAATTTCCGTTCCTAATAACATTTTTGCAACAGCAAATATTTCATCCTCAGCAGAAACAGAAGACAGCACTGTTGAAGCTCTTGTTTTTACTTCAAAGTTCACGTTCTTTAGCTTCAAGGTAACAGTTTTACCCTATTTAAAAAAAAAAAATTATACATATCTTACACGGCACAGATAGAAATATTAATGCAGCATCTCTACAAGCATCCTTAAAGCCACAGTCAAGACTTTCTTCTTATCTGTGTGCATCAAGAGGTCCTGCCAAAAATTTATCTGTAAGATTTTACACTTGCTCTTAAACTGCTGCCAAAGTCAAATTCTCTAAAATAGGTCAGTTGGCTATGGTCCCCAGCAGACCTTCTGCCAACAGTGCATATTCAATAGAGTTTAGGCTCTGGCTACAGTCACAACCTCTACCCTGTCTACCAAAAATTATTTCCTCACTTGGAAACTTTCAGTGCCAGGTATCTTAGTTTTGCTGGGAGAACTATTAAGGATGTGTAAGTAATATCCTGTTAAGAATCCTTCCTCAGTGTTGTCAGAGCAACACATAACATCTGTGTTTGGCACAGATATTCTCTGGCAACACCTTCCGTAACATTTGTGACTTAGAATGACCATCCAAATGAAAATAAGAGGCATCATGCCATGGTGCCTTTGTAAGCTTACTCCTTTGACCTATTTGCTATTGATTTCTCTTTCAACCTGACATCTACTGAGACAATCATTTATGGCAGAAGAGGACTAATAAGAACTCTTTTAGGTCTTGAATGTTATTTCTTGCTTTACCATAAAGACCACTACAGAAGTCTTTCTTTCCAGAAAAATACATAGGTTGCTCTGAAAGTAATGCTTCCTATTTATTTCCATAGAAACTACAACATCTACAAAGAGCAAAATAACACTATTTCATAGAGAAATTCTCAGCCACAAACCACCATTTTTCAACACAGTCACCACCATTAGCTATGTTTTTTTGTCAGCAATGATCAAGAGTCTGCATGCTGCGCTCACAAAAATCCATGTAGCTGTCCAGAACACGTCTTGTCTTTGATGTTGCTGTCACCACTGCTGAAATGTGCTATCCACTGCATCACTGTGCTCACATCCACTGTTTTGTTTCCAGAAATGTTCAGCAAGTGTCGATGAATGTTAAATTTTTTCCTCATGGAGGAATTCAATTCCACACCCTTGCTTCAGATAGATTTCCATGTCAGACGTCATTTTCATAGAATCATAGAATCCTTAGAGTTGGAAGGGACCTTTGAAGGTCCAACCTAAATCTGCCTTTGTTGAGCTTGAAGCCATTTACCCTTGCTCTATCATCACAGACCCTGCTAAGAGTCTGTCAGCTTCTTTCCTGCAGCTCTCCTTTACTTTGCCCTTCTGCTGCCATCTGTCACATACCAACAAAATGTAAAGGAAAACTGGTGGGCAGGTTCAACCTCTACTGCCATACCACCACCATCTTCCTCTGATGTCATGGGAGAACACCTTAAAACAGAATGCATTACATTCCGAGCAGCCTTCATAAAAAGAAATTTGGGAGAAGGAATACAGGGGCTTTCCTTATCATTCATACCGAGTCGTATGACTAATTTTTCTGCAAACTGGGAACATGTGAGATTTTTAAACTACACTATTGGCTATTGACTGGATCCCATAGAAAGATAGAACAGAAACAGCATTTTAAATGTACTAGAATTACATGTTTGGTGGTGAATGGAGTTAAATCCAGCTGGCAACGAGTCATGAGCGGTCTTTCCCAGGGGTTGGTACTGGGGCCTGTCCTCTTCAATATGTTTATTGATGACCTGGATGAGGGGTTTGAGTGCACCCCCAGTAAGTTTGCAGATGACACCAAGTTGAGAGGAAGTGTCGATCTACATGGGAGTGGGAAGGCCCTACAGTGGCATCTGGACTGGGCCAAGGCCAATGGGATGAAGTTCAACACAACCAAGTGCCAGGTCCTGCACTTTGGCCACAGTAACCCCCAGGCAATGCTACACACTTGGGGCAGAGTGCTTGGAAGAACGTGTGGAAGAAATGGACCTGAGGGTGTTGCTCAGTGCTTGGCTGAACATGAGCCAGCAGTGTGCCCAGGTGGCCAAGAAGGCCAATGGCATCCTGGCTTGTATCAGAAGTACTGTTGCCAGCAGGAGTAGGGAAGAGATCATTCCCCTGTACTCAGCATAGGTGAGGCCACACCTTGAGTATTGTGTCCAGTTTTAGGCCCCTTACTACAAGAAAGACATCAAGACCCTGGAGCTTGTCTAGAGAAGGGCAATGAAGCTGGTGAGAAGTCTGGAGCACAAGTCTGATGAGGAGCGGCTGAGGGAACTGGGATTGTTCAGTCTGTAGGAGGCTCAGGTGAGACCTTACTGCTCTCTACAATAACCTAAAGGAAGGTTGCGGCAAGGTGCGGGTTGGCCTCCTCCCCCACATAACTGGTGGTATGACTGGAGGCAACAGTCTCAAGTTGTACCAGGGGAGATTCAGGTTGGATATTAGGAAAAATTTCTTCTCCAAAAGAGTGGCCAGGCACTGAAACAGGAAGGTGACTGAGTCACTGGCCCTGGAAGTGTTCAAGAAATGTTTACATGTTGTACTAAGGGACATGGTTTAGAGGGGAAATATTGATGGTAGGTGGACATTTGGACTGGATGATCTTGGAGGTTCCAACACTGGTGATTCTATGACTCTATGACTGACCAGAGCACAGTTCATAGACAACAGATTCTTTTTAACAGCTCTCATATTTATTAACATTGCCATTAGCAAATTTTTTTTAAGATATTCTATACCTTAGTTAGTCAAAATAAGTTTTTCTAAACTTATTTGATATCCATCTGAACTAAATCAAAACGCTGTCTAAAACATTCAAATTATCTGCAAATTATATAATTTCCTGAAGATTGACTGCAAGAAGTGAAGCTAATTCATGCCACTACTACATTTCAAGTGCAAAGTAGTGTCCTTTTGAAAGTAAACAGAATGAAAAATACCTTGAGTCCCTCTTTCTGTAAGTCCTGAGCAAGTTCCCTGCAGAGTTCTCGACACAAGCTGTACTGATCTTCTGCTGTGTTAATTTCACTGAATGTTCTAATATAAAGACAAAGTATTTTTTTCAGTATGAATCCTAAAGCTTGTTAGATGGCTTGACTGCCATCTAAATGTTTTGGGTTTTTCTTTAACGCTTGAACAAATCTACATCAAAAGAAAGTTTTATGGGGTTTGAGTGTTTACTTCAAAAACATAAAAGAATATCGATACAAATACTGCACAAAAAGATTTATGCACATTCATGTGCTTAAAGATGTTTGTTAAACCCCTCAAATAATGAAATAATTCAGCAGCTCAACTTTTCATGCAGTAGTTGAAAATGAATAAGATGTAAGGTCATTCATGTTTAAATATTTGCAAGAGAGAATACTAACACCAACTGAATTCACTGAGGCAGCAAAGTAATTTGTATGTAATCTCCTTTGTACACTGCTGTGTAACATCAGAAGAAAGAGAAGATTAGAAAGTCAACATCAGAGCCAAGTGTCAGAAATAAATAATGCAGATACAAAGAAAAATATGCCAGCTAGGATAATTATGGATGGTCACAGAGGTTGAAAAACTAGCTTTCTGCCAAAAACGTTGTTAGAGCTTCTCATCAGGGGAATTAAAATATTGCTTTTTCCATTAATACATCTGCTTTTTAGGAATAACATGAGAAAAAGCAAGTTTCAGTTAGTCATGGCTTTAAGGAACACTGGAATCAAAACTTACAGTGGTTAGATGCTTCTGGAAAAGTTTCACAAATCCATTGTTTCATTTTGGACTTTATATTTTTTGTATTTATGAGTGCAAAGTCCCTACAGTTACACTACTTTTCATGTCTCAAAGTTATATTCAGGTTTACTGGATTGTATTGCATAGTCATCCTCTACTAAGATTCACATTTCCCTAAGTATGTTTGCATGCTGCCAGACTAACAGACTGAATATTTAACTATGGGTCCATTACCCAAGATGTAACTGATGTTATAAAGGTAACACTGCAGTGATTTAAAGCATTGCAATGCTGCAGCATATGGGAAGCTATAGGATTTGGAAGTTTGGAAGGGGCAAGATTCCCTTCGTATATACTAACTGCATGATCCCAGCAGCCCATTGATGTCTCTCCTTTAACCACATCTTTGCTGAGAGAGAATGAAGCAAGGTAAAACATAGAAGGCCATTAGCCTACTCAGATTATCTACCAGACTGCAAACCAGCACAAGACAGGCCTAAGTTTGGTCAGCCTGGAGAAGAAAAGGCTCCAGGGAGACCTCAATTGTGGCCTTCTACTACTTAATGGGGCTTATTAAAAAATATGGAGAGCAGCAGCAGATAGTGATAGGACAAATGAAACAGTTTTAAACTAAAAGAGGGGAGATTTAGATTAGGTATTAGGAGGAAATCCTTACTAAAGTTCCCCCAAACTATTATGTCTCAATAGGAATATTAATCTTTCCTTATTTTCTAAGATGAGGGCAGGATAATTATTACAGTTCTCTACAGATTCTCTCTGGAGTAATTTCTTTCCAAAAAGATTTCTGACATTTCTTTCTAAAAGCTCACCTTTTAAAATGACATGTTGCCTTCTGAAGGAGTGTTAAATTAGTAAGAAATTAAATGTTAGGAAACACATTTCAGCAACCCCTGCAAAATCAGTGCCTTTCAAGACTTCATTACATTATAAATGTTATCCAGGTGACTGCAGGCTACTAGATTAATAGTGGCATTAAGCTGAAACATAAAAAATTCAATGTTTCCACTCTACATTACAGCTAAAAGAGAAGCAGATGATGAGAAAAGGAAAAACAAACCAGCAGGAGTACTTCCAGAGCATTCTGAAGCCAAAAAGGGTTGGGGTGAGGGTGGAGCCTGAATGTGATTTAGTGAGCTTGGTTAGCTTTTTAACGTATGTAAATGCGCAATGAATTTATATGACTAACAAAACCACACACACCTAGATATTAAGTAGATTTAGTGATTAATGTAAATGTTTTCAAGATCAAAAATGTATACCTTTCAGTGCTCATACTTTTTCTTTCTCCATCCCTATAAAAAGAAAAACAAATTAATACACTCAATTTACCAGTAACAGTTATCTTTTTGCTAAACTGAGTCAACTTCAATCATGATTCAATAAATAATAGCAAACATCTCTGTAAAATCTGAACGTTAGCTTTTTCTGCAAATCTTGTACATTAAGCTTGACTAAGTGCAAAGAGAACATACATATATCACTTAATAAATATGTCAATATAATATATAATAATATTTACAGATGTCAATAAGAATTACCAGTTTGCAAAATAAATCTGTTCTCTCTTACCAAAAAGAGTAATCCGAAAACTAAACAAAAATCTGATTGTTTCTCCCAGGTATAACACAAGTACTGCTAGTAAAATTCCAAATTTACTATGCATATTTGAATATTTGTTAGTGTGAAGGTTTAATTTGCTTTCTGTCTAAATTTTCGCCCATAGAAAACATGCCGTGCTATTTGTTTTTTTCTCCTTCCAGTTTTTACAACGAATTCTTTAACAATGGTTCTGCACCTTTAGATGCAGAAGGCCATCAGAGCTTTTTCTTTTTATGTTCTGTTATTTATAAGTTTAAGTCTTTCTTCATAAATAACAAATTTTATATCCTCAAATCTTCAAAAAAGAAGCGAGTCAAAAACAATGACCACAAGACGAACCAGTTATTGAGAACTCATGTGCTCATATATTAAGGGCTTGCTTTTTCCACATTAAAATAACTGAAATCAAGTTGGTGTTAGTAAAAAACCAAACCATGAAACAAATCTCAGATGACATCATTAAAAACATCTTTGGCTTTGCAGTGATAATCTTAATTTTTGACAAGTTTTTTTCCCAGACTGTACAGCATATAAAACAGGGTGAATAAGGAAAGAAAGTCCACCAATTTTAAAGGAGCACTTGAGGTTGCATTATCATACCAGAAACAAATATAACGACAATCTGATTTTATTCAAGTCATCTTTACAAAGTCGACCCTACTGTATGTTTTCTTTCAAGTTATCAACTTTCTGTATTCTTTTTCTTTTCAGAAGCATTCGTGGTAGAACATTACTTGCCTACAAATAATTATCTGTCAAGATTATTTTCTAGACAAATTGGAAAAGTGTAAGACCTATTACTGTCAGAGGCTTAGAAATGAGGTACACAGTTGAAAAGACATATTTACTGGTAAAAATTATTTCTCTCCATCCAAATAAAAGGATAAAAAGCCATTCAGTAATGAATTTTAGAAGAACAGATATGAAGAAGAATTTAAAAATCTTCAGATCTATACTCATAAATTCCTAAGCTATTATAGCCATCTACAGAAAAATGGTAAGGAGACACAGAAAAATTACTTACTTTCAATAGAAAAACAACAGTTTACCACCAAATTATATACCAATGTGATTTTCAGTACAATCAGATAATAAAAAATGGTGAAGGTGTATTATTTTCATCAAAGAAACATGACTGAATACCTCTGCTTTGGATAAATTACTGTTATCTCTTATTTTAGTAATTATGATATTATCCTAAATCATACTGACTTGATTTAATAAAATACACTTATGCACAACTTCTCTAACGGACTGATTAAATTTCGTACGTTACACCCAACAGCCAAACATTAAAAGCAAGAGTTTGTATCCTAGTCACAAGTAGAACAATAACGAATATTTTTTGGACTGTCAATAAAACATACCTTAAAATGTAAATTATATAAAACACACATGGAAACATTTAGCAAAAGGTAAGCACAGGAAATATAAAAGCAACAAAACCAAAGCATACTTTTCCAAATGTGTTGAACCCAGCCCAAGAGAGATATCCAAAAAACTACGCCAAGATGCTTCTGAAAAAAGAAGAGAAAGCAGTGCCCTCTGCTGGTAAAGTTCTGAGCAGGTCACAATTCCAAGGGCTTTTAACATCTTCTCTGTTACTTTTCCTATACCTGGAACCTGTTAAAAAAAAAAAAAAGGAAATTACCATTTATGGATCCAGTACTAAGAAAAAACTTACATAAAACACAACTGGGCATATTACTTGGAAAAAAAAATTCAAGAGAAATCTTGTTTTTAGAACATCAGGAACATAAATGATGGTATAATAAATGTCATAGTATCTCACCTTTCTAATGGGCAAATCTTTTATAAAGTCTAGCACCGCTCGTCTCTCTGGAGAAATTCTGCATTGCCCATTAGGTTTATTACGATCACTGCACATTTTCGCTAACATTGTATTTGGAGCTATTCCTTAAAAACAAAGATAGAAAATTTTGAAAAATACAAGACTGCAATTTCATTCTTCCATTATTTAAAAGCACAAGAGTAGCCTACACATTCGACAAAAGCAAAAGAGAAATGGTAACTAATCATAACCAGACTTCTGGGAATTCTAAAAAAAGAAATGAAAAAAAAAAAAAAAAAAAAAAAAACCTGTAATAAACTTGTGAGAAAATAAATGCATATGACAGTTTAAAAATAATCGATGCATCAGATAAAGTGTACCTGCTATTTTGAGAAAGGGTAACAGAACATGTACTAATCAGTAATGAGGAGCTAAATAACAAGTGCTTTAAAAATAACATCAGTTACATGACTGAATTATTTTATGACAGTGATTATAGTAAGACAAAAGTTGATTCTTACAACAGCAGTTATAATAAACTTCAATGCAAAGGTGTTATTTCTCACTTGTAGTTCAGAAAAAAGACTGAATTTATTTTGACAAAATTTACTAAACTAGTATTTTCTGGACTACCACTGATATGAATTTACTTAGAATTAAAAAATACTTAAGTATTTCACTGGTCCTACTTGGTAGAAAGTAAGTAAGAGTTGCTCTGTTCTATAAAAGCAAATAGCTTTATAAACAAACTATAGCAAAAAAAAAATATATGTATTCTGCTTTACACCCCCAGTGGTCTAAATTTTTATCTGCTTGCTGGTACAACAGTCTAGATCAGGCCTGTGCAACCCGCAGCCCACGTGCAGCATGAGGCCCTGGACAGCTAGTAATGCAGCCCCACAAGATCATAATCTTTTAACATTATAACGTGATGCTTAGCAATATTTTTCATGAGTCAACTGCACACAGCTCAAGTGCCACCTGCACAGGTGAAAACAAGGAAGGTACACTGCAGTGCTAGCTCTGCCTCTCGTGCCCGCAGCACACACTCAGCTGAATTGAAACCCACCTGTACTACACATTACATGCACTTGTGCCACTTAGTGAATAAAAGGCAGCGATTGCTAATACTGATATTTCAACTTACCTATACATGTGTATGCCTGTGAGGGCATACTTTTTTGTATTAAGCAGTTTTGTTATTTAGTTATTAAAATTGGGCTTAGGTTAAAAATAATTCAGTAAGTTGACATGTTCACTGCAGATGAAATATCCACAATACTCATGGAGTGCTGACAAATTTTACAATTTTAAATGTCTCATAAGATTACAAAAAGTGTAAAATAATTTATGATTTTTTTTGTGGATTTGACAGTTCATTTAAACAAGTCAAATAAGCACCTTCAAGGTCAAAAATCAACTTATCTATGCTGTATTTCAAAACATAGCGGGATTCAAACTGAAACAAATTATAGCAAACTCAAGGTATGGCAAATAATTGTATGCACTGTGATACAATAGCTAAACATAGTCCTGTCAACAGTGGAAAAATACATGCTTTGCTTTCCAGTTTGATAAACAAATTTGAAACTATGTTTCAAGATTTCCAAAAAAATCATGAGCTTTCTTTTGTATACTCACAACTCCCTTTTCAGTTCACATAAATATATTGCCTGTGACTTTTCAAATCAAACATACAGAGTTGCAATCAGACATTCAACTCAAAGAAAAATGTGATCATTTCTCTTGATTAGACTTTTATAAAACCTATCTTAACAGAGAAAAATATACCTCACAATCACATCTTATAAATGTAACCTCTTTTTGGCAGTATGTACATTTGTGAACAATTATTTTCAAGGATGGTGATTTTCAAGGAAGAGTAAAATTAGATCAAACAATTTCTGAAAAGCACCTTGAGAGCTCACTAACAATCACAAGCACCTTGAGAACTCACTAACAATCACAGCCACTTCCACTGAACCAGACACTGATACATCTATTTCACAAAAACAACGTCAAACATCCCACTAGTTTTATGTTTTTGTTGACCTCTTTTTTTATGTTTTAATAAAAACTATTGAAAAATAGAAGAGATTTTGTTAGTTACACATGTTAACCACATTACGTGTTTTATATATGGCCCAAGACAATTCCTCTGCTCTCAATGAGGCCCAGGCAAGTAGAAGTATTTCTCTCCTACTATTGCTTATCAGAATTTTCCATTAGCCTTCTAACCATGTTTCATTTTGATGCATTTATAAAAGCTTTATAAACAGTATTTTATCCTTCAGGAGATAACATTTCAGAAGAACAAAATTATCATTTTGCTACTATGTTATGAGATAACATATGGGATCATCTCATCTGTTTCTTCCTACTACCTATTCCTTTACCTCTGCTTGCTTTTAACATTTCCCTGGCCTTCACACCTGCTTCATAATGTTCAGCATTCCCTGATGCCTCACTGACATGGCTCACAAAGCAGTTTGGATGCCATCCAAACCAAATTGCTAGGGACATACTCTTTTTTTTTATTATTTATTAGATACCTAAGGCAGGTTATCAACGCAACAGTTGAGACTTGCAGGTAGGCTGCCTGAAGACAGAAAGCTTGAATGGTTAAATATTAAAAACCTATTCAATGTTTTATTAACTTAAACACATTTACTTCCCTAAGAATCATCTTTTAAATGAATTTTAATACTGTTTTAAAAGGAACAAAAGGAACAGTGTGGCAGAACTGTTAGAAGTAATGGATCTGTTTTTCAAGCTAACAGCAATTTAGCAATCAGTAACAAATTACTCTATAGCCATAAGCTTATTAAAAGAATTTACATGAGGCACTAAAACAAGTATCAGCAGTGCTAATGTTAATTCCTGAGTCCTCTAATTCACTTCTCTACACTACTTCAATTTCAAGAAGAAAGAAGCAAAAAGAAAGATATAACTAATTCTACAATTTAAAAAAAAAAAAAAGAGGAATGGCTTTGATACATATAATGTTTCAGTAATGACTTGAAAGTTACAAGTCTTTACAGAATTGCAAAGGGGACATATTTTTTTGCAACACAAGAATGCTGTGACAATACTTAGTTCTTAAGCCTGTAACATCCCCTGAGATTAGCGTATGACACACTGTGGAAATACAAAAGATTATTATTTATATGTGTTTGAATACCTGCACTAGCAGTTAGTTGAGTTTTCTGCTCAATCCTAAAGCGAATTTCCTTTACAGCTTCTTCTGCAGAAGTTCCAAAGACAACTACATTTTTCAGCGACTGATCTCTTTGTCCAGAGTGATCATCCATTACATATGTGCCATCTTCAAACAGCACTGGTGAAGAAGAGTATCCATCAATATTCAATGTGCCAGATATGTTTATATCCTCTTTATCTGTATTAGATAAATACATAAGCAATTAATCAATACATATACAGCACCTATTTCATTGACTTTCCTCTACAGTAGAGGAAAATAGTTGATTAGCAATTCTGTTTTTCTGTTTGACAAAAAAGTATGCTTATTTAGCCAAAATGACTGCACTGCATTTTCATTTGAAGAAGGAAGAGTCACAATTGTTTTATTCTTCGTAAGATTATACTTGGCTGAAATTAGAATTGGCTAGGAGACTGGACTTCACTTCCAGAAAAGCAGTGAAGTTTAGTGCCTGGTGCTGTAATAGCAGAAAAACGCAAACATTTTGGCATTACTTTTGTTTCATATCACAGAGAAGTCCAGATGCTCCCTTTTTTGTGGGAATAAAAATCTTACGCTTCTTTCTTTTTTGCCAATATTTTCTAATGATACTAAGATACTGCAGTATCTCTGGTTCTAGAATAGCCAGTCTGGTAAGCTTCTAATTTTCAGCTGCAATCATCGTAGAACTAGGAATTACATCAGCCCTTTGTCTGACACTACAAACTTTTCTATTACACTTTCACATTCTGAGTGCTGCATGTGGTAGGAAAAGAACACAAACAGCAGATAAGTATGAAGATATGCATGACTACATACCAATGATATTTAATTTGCAAAGACAATGTCACTTTGTTTCCTTCTAGACTACCAATGCTTTTCATTGCAGCTTCCTTATTAATTATCCTCTTAATAGCTATTTGGATCATTTTTTAATTCTGATAATACAAGCTATCCAGTTTGCACTTCTATCAGCCATTTACTTGACTCCTTTTTTATTATTCCTAATTGGTTACACAGTTGTGGGTGTGGATCAAACTCCACCTTCCAGAGCTGTGTGAAATCCAGCTGTATCTTTAAGCATTACCATATTTCTACAGTGTTCATTTCTTTGCACAGTTCTAGTCTTGTACAATCATCTTAAAAGAGCTTATACACACTTTCTTTGCAGATATTTTCTCACATTTCTGATGTAGAGAACTCATGGCAGTATTTCGTTCTAGAAAACACTTTGGCAAATTATAAATAACCTTTAGATCAGTCAATTTATTTATTCTATACTTCCTTAAGTCACAAGATTATTACTATTTATTTGCAAAATTACAGTTTTGAATTGTGAAGACAAAATATGCAGCTAAAACGTGACTGGGTATAGTAAACCTACTACCACTTCTCACATATTTGTACTCATAAGTTAAAAATACTGCATCTCTAAATCCTAACTGATCAGTATGGCTTTTGTACCTGGGTAAATAATACAGAAAGTGAACCTGTAACCTAACAAATCAGAGGTAGATAGTATACAGAATTACAAAGAATGCACTTAGATATGTGTACTTCCAATGGGAGCTGCTTTTCTGAAGCATATGTTATACGCATGAAAAGAGAGTACTTTGCTTACTTTTTTCTGTAGTGCTTTCTGTGTTCAAAAAGTATCTTCTTTTATCTTCCGGCCAGTTCAGCCTTTCCTCCAAGTGCTCTGTTACATTCAGGTAGGCTTCATCTAGGCCCATAGGCATAAAATGGGGATCATATTCAGCCAGTATTTCTTTAACCTTCATAAATGTATAGAGAAAGTTTAAAACTTCGCTGTAAAAATAGATCTTGACACAGAATCGCTAGGTGAACAAATGTACTCTAAAAGTTCAAGATGACCATTCAACATTAAGGACGTTTATAGAGCAAATAATTTACTGATATTACAAAATCGTAGCACTACTTCTCTCAAGTACCAAGATACCAATAATAAGCAAGTATAGAATCACAGAATCATAGAATCACCAAGGTTGGAAAAGATCTCCAAGACCACCCGGTCCAACCATCCACCTACCACCAACAGTTCTCACTAGACCACGTCTCTCAACACTATATCTAAATGCTTCTTGAACACCTCCAGGGATGGTGACTCAGCCACCTCCCTGGGCAGCCCGTTCCAGCGCCTGACCACTCTTTCTGAAAGGTAGTATTTCCTAACATCCAGCCTGAATCAGCTTGAGGCCATTCCCCCTCATCCTATCACTAGTTACAAGAGAGAAGATGCCGACCCCCAGCTCACTACAACCTCCCTTCAGGTAGTTACAGAGAGCAATAAGGTCTCACCTGAGCCTCCTCTTCTCCAGACTGAACAATCCCAGCTCCCTCAGCTGCTCCTCATAAGGCCTGTGCTCCAGACCCCTCATCAGCTTCATCAGCCTTCTCTGAACACGCTCCAGGGCCTCCATGTCTTTCTTGTAGTGAGGGACCCAAAACTGAACACAGTTCTCAAGGTGCAGCCCCACCAGTGCTGAGTACAGAGGAACAATCACTTCCCTACTCCTGCTGGCAACAGTACTTCCGATACAAGCCAGGATGCCATTGGCCTTCTTGGCCACTTGGGCACACTGCTGGCTCATGTTCAGCTGAGCACAGACCAATACCCCCAGGTCCATTTCCTCTACACAGTCTTCCAGCCACTCTGCCCCAAGCCTGTTACATTGCCTGGGGTTGTTGCAGCCAAAGTGCAGGACCTGGCACTTGGTTGTGTTGAACCTCATCCCATTGGCTTCAGCACAGCGATCCAGCCTGTCCAGATCCCTCTGAAGGACCTTGCTACCCCCCAGAAAATTGACACTTCCTCTCAACTTGGTGTCATCTGCAAACTTGCTGAGGGTGCACTCAATGCCCTTATCCAGGTCATCAGCAAAGATATTGAAGAGGACAGGCCCCAGCATCGACCCCTGAGGAATACCACTCGTGACCGGTCACCTGCTGGATTTAACTCCATTCACCACCACTCTCTGGGCCTGTCCATCCAGCCAGCTCCTTACCCAGCAAAGAGTGTACCTGTCCAAGCCATGGGCTGCCAGCTTCTCCAGGAGAATACCATGGGTGACAGTGCTGAAGGCTTTGCTGAAGTCTAGGTAGACCACACCAACAGCCTTTCCCTCATCCACCAGGTGGGTCAGTAGATCACAGAAGGAAATCAGGTTGGTCAAGCAGGACCTGCCCTTCATGAACCCATGCTGGCTGGGCCTGATCCCTCAGTTGTCCCACACATGCCGTGTGATCTTCCTCAAGACGATCTGCTCCATAACCTTCCCTGGCACTGAAGTCAGGCTGACAGGCCTGCAGTTCCGCAGATCCTCCTTACTGACTCCCATCTACAAGAAGTACATTGGCAAATCTCCAGACCTCTGGGACCTCTTCTGTTGACCAGGAATGCTGATAGATGATGGAAACTGGCTTGGCTATCACCTCCACCAGTTCCTTCAGCACTCTTGGGTGGATCTCATCCGGCCCCATGGACTTGTGGCAGTCCAGGTGGAGTAGTAGGTCTCTGACTGTTTCCTCCTGAATCGTGGGGGGGGTTTATTCTGCTCCCCATCTGAGACTTCCAGGTCAGAAAGTAGAGTAGTCTGAGGATAACTGGCCTGACTTTTAAAGACAGATGTAAAGAAGACATTGAGAAGCTCAGCCTTTTCCTTATCCTCAGTGGTCATGTTCCCAGCCGCATCCAGCAAAGAATGGAGATTCTCCTTGCTCCTCCTCTTACTGTTAATATATTCCTAAAAGACCTTCTTGTTCCCTTTTACCCCAGCAGCCAAGTTGAGTTCAAGCTGGGCTTTTGTCTTTCTGATTTTCTCCCTGCACATCCTAACAAACTCTTTGTACTCCCCCCGAGTTGCCCTTCCCTTGTTCCACAAGAGGCAGATTCTCTTTTTCTTCTGGAGCCTCAGGACAAGCTCCCTGTTCATCCATGCTCATTTCCTTTCCCGCCAGCTCATCTTGCAGCTCAGGGGGACAGCCTGTTCCCGCGCCTTTAAGTGAAGAGGTTTTGAGCACTGTATTTTACTGTACAGGTCACTAAGCTCAGTGAATAAGCACTCCATTGACATTAGGTTCACAGCCACTGCTGTAACTACTTGAACAGAACTCTGGGGATCAGGGAAACTGGGAGAAGCTCAGAAGGAGCACATTAGCTGATTTATCTATCTGCACTGTCAGACAACACACATGCAAAACATAAGAAAAGCCTACATGTGAAATTATATTCAAACAGTTGGTATAGCAGTGGTTTAGACCTCTGTCAGAGCCACCAGCAAAACTCAGCCCAAAATCTTTAATGTTGGGTGCATCTTCCAAAACAACATATTAAATTAAGAGGACAAAAAATATCTCTCCTTTTACTGCTCCTCTTCACCCCTTCTCTCCCTTGTTTTTTGTTTTTGTTTTAACAAGAGGGAAAATTTGATTGCATTATATTTTATCAGTTTTGGTCCAATTATTAGGTATCAAAATATTTGATCATATGCATCTCACCTTCCCATAAACAATTAATGATACGATTCACTGCTCAGCTTTTGCTGACAAAATGAAATAAATCCAAATCCCAAGAGATCACAAATATAAAACCAAAACAACTGTAACTTTAAATACTTTATTCCCATCGAACAACAAATGAAGCATGTATCGTGAAATCCAAGACCCTTAACAAGGGTCAAGTTCAAACACATTCGAAAACAATAATAATTGTAGGCACTGTCTGAAGACAGGAATGAGAAAAATCAAATTCAACAAAAATTAGTCATTATCTTAGATTCATTTATCTGAAGAGATTAAGGCTTCATAAAGCAAATCTATTAATAAACCTTGGCATAATTTTATTGAAGTGAGAGAATTAGTATCATGTGAATTTAAGACCTACAAAATAATTTCACTGTTTTTATTTTTAAACATCAGTTTCCTGTGTCTTAAATATTTCTCATTGTAAGTAAAATCACTTCAGTTAAAGCAAGATGTAATTTCTTTGTTTGCACTTTATTCCTAGTCTCTTCTTTTAAAACGAATGAATCTTGAACTTACTAATACTCTTTGCTTCTGTCTTCAGTAATTCTAAATGATGATTATGTGTTATATCTGTGTTGCCTATGTACACGTAGCTTCCTAACCATTAAATCATATGTCATGATTTTGAAGTTTTAAGAATAATATGGCCAAACTTGTATCACTAGCTCATTACAGAATTTTGAAATTTTCTATCATTACCACTACTAACTTTATTAAAACTGCAACGAGGTGAATACAATGCCTTTTTATCTCCTGGCCCAAAAGCACCCTTTTTTTTTTTTTTTTTAAACTTAAATTCTTCCATGATGTGGCTTTGAATGTAACATTTAAACTGCCACATCTTGTATTATCTAAAACTGATGCATTGATAAAGTCACAAACAACAAACAAACAAAGTACATTGATCCTTGGTTAGAATGTTTTTTTCATTTTTCCAGACTTACCTCTTTACTCACTTTTCTGTATTTTTCAAAGTTTAATGGTACTATAGTTAGATGTGGACAGAGCTTTTTAGCAATAAATCCAGGCATGGCTGCACGTACACCAAATCTCCTAGCATGGTAGTTTGAGGTGGACTTAGAAGAGGAGAAGAAGTAAGTTTAGTGTTTAGTAATCAAGTTTTACTCAATGACACTTAGTGTTAAATAATCAAGTTCTGATCATGTAACTCCACATTGAAAAGACCGAAAAGGATGAAAATTAATATATTTTTTTTCCTTTTCCAGTCTGCTTGCATCTTTTAGCATTTGCTACACCTTCTACTAAAAAACAAAGTTCTGCTTAACATGGCCTAGAATAGATATTTCCTCTACCATTCCTGTTATTTTTTTCAGAAAGTCGTGAAACTTCTCTTTATCATATGCTATTATTGTACATTTTATCACACTTCAGATTAATGCAGTCAATTTCTATATTAGCTTGACATTTGGCCTTACCAACATACTCATTGATCCCACTGCAATAGGCTTTTCCTTCAGCTCTGGATTGTCTCTCATTTCCACAGCTGCATAGAAGGCATCCATGTCAATGTGCACAATAGTACTACTGAGGTTGCGGCTCTGTTCCAGTTCCATCACAAGTTTGTCCACCTGAACAAAATAAAGTAATAATTAAAAAAGCTATTAACCTTGCAGAAGTGCAACAGTACACACAATTCTAAAGACTTTGATGTATTTGGCACATTGTTTAAAAAAAAAAGTTTCTGGCGACTCTCTCAGAGAGAACACTGCTAGAGCAAATGGTACAAAAAGCAACAAACCCCACACTAGTGAAAAAAATACAAAACCTAATTCAGACAGTAACTTGGTAAGACCCTCTGAAGATGCAGCTTCAGCTACTGTCATATAGGTTATTTTAAAAACAAACAAACCAAATGAAATTACATTAATAGAATGTGAATTTCCAATACACCTAACTGAAGCTATCACACTTCAGAAATTGGCTCAGACATGTGAAAAAAGACCAGCAGCTCAAAGGGCAGTACAATCTATCTCACTTTGTGAGAAAGAAGGTCTCAGATAGGTTCATTTACTGCAAAGAAAGCTGCTGTTAATCCCCCTGTAAAGTTCCTCAGCATTTGTTACCAGAATATGTAACACAAGGCTGGACTGCTAGCAAAACCATATGGTGACTTTTGAACATCATATACGGAAAAGAGTTATAAAGTATTTTACTTCTCTCTGTGAGTTAAATATATATCTCCTACTAGCAGACTGTGGGTTTGATCAGCTCCACAATGCTCTGAAGCAGCCGAACATAGATTTCTGCATAAAAATACTTTGTTTTTCTTAATTTATTTGCATTCTTTTACTGAGAGAACTGGAGGTTTTGTGTTTGTTTCAGAAATATCATTCAACTATGAACAAGGTATGAAATGAGTATCACTAGAAAGTATGAGTGCATTACTTAATAGAAAATTACGGCCTACTGACTTAAGATGACTATGTTGTCATTACCATACATCATCCTAGAAGCAAAAGAGAAAATATCAAAAAACGAGAACAAAGGAAGTGTTATCAAACTATCACTGCCTAGTCACATTAATGACTATGCTAACCTCTATTTACACAAACAAAAGTTGCTGTGATTGGAAAAAAAACAACGAGCTTCATGCACATTAGAGCTCAAGAAATGCATGTAGTGAAAAGGAACAGAAGTTTCACTCTGTGTGCAAGAACAAGGACACTCACAAACATTTGTGACATCAAGGTACCATCACAGAAATGTCTCTGACTTGATTGTAATGAGTTTATGGTCCTGAAAAGGAACAGTTACGTGCAATTTGCAAAGTCACTGCTAGAGCTGTTCTCTGATGATCTTTTTTTCCTTCACAGAGCTGCTTAATAAAATAAACAAAAAACTAATCTAAAATCTCAGCCTTTGAGGCAGAAGATACTTGAACAAAGACAAGTGGATATGAATGTCCTAAATGAATTGCTGAATAATTATTTACTTAGTCTCTTCTCTTGCTTGTTCCAAGTTCATTTTAGAGGTGAAATGGGACCTCAAATAAGGCTATTCCATACAGAAGAATACAGTACGTTCCCCATGGCTGAACAAACTGATTTAGAGAAATTAAGGGCCCAAGTGAAAGTGGTGCAGGCAGGCCACTATTTACTAGCTACTGACATGATGCAACATATGGAAAAATGTTTCTTACATTGTTAGAGAATGCAAAATATGCAAGATACAAGTTTCCTATCTTAAATTGCATAATCAAATTAAGATATTAAAGGATTATTCAAAACTTCTTTAATGTTTGTAAAAGTATTTGACAGGATAGAAGAAAAAAATAATGATACTACTTTTTGGGACAAGAGTAACTATTTAAGGAATAAACATCTAGGATAAACCACACAGCAATAAAACTAGCAAGCATCATGAGAAGGGCTTGCAAATCTGGTAGCAGCTGGATACTTCTGAAGTATTGTTACCTTGTGGAACTTCAAGTAGTTCCACTCTAAGTGATTAGCAAAACCTAAAAATGTTACAGACAAGTTTTCAGAAATTAAGAACTGTATGATACTTAATAGAGAATGGCATTTACTAGAAGAACTTGAAATGACCTCTTCAAACCTGCTGGAGTGGTGAGAAAGACCACTCATTTATGCTACTGTTTCCACAATGTATCCAAGATTTTGTCCAACAAATCAGTAAGTGGGAATTTTTTCGTGAGTTTGATTTTACATTAGAGAACTTGCACAGACTGCCAGCTTAGGAAGCTGTATCTCAGCCTCTAAGCACCCTACCAACAAGGCTCAACCTGCAGCTGAAAACTTGCATCATTCGTGTTAACAGATATATATATATATATATAATAAATATACATATATATTTGTAATTCCAAAGCATCTCCTAGTTACACATTCTAGGAGAAGAAATTCTCTCACAATATATCAGAAGGTAGTATTGAAATGAAGAGAAAATGATAGACAAGAAGAAAGTTAAAGATGATAATGAGAGCTAGATATACCCGTATCTGAAAAACTTAGAGAAGCAGATTAAGTACTACACAGCATATATTAACGAAGTCACACAGGACAAAGGTGACTTGAGACATTGAAGGTTGAGGTAACAGCCTGGGAAATATGCCTCAGCTTCTCACCTACAAAACAAAAATATCACACTACTTTGTTGGAGTTTTGCAAGAATAATTTAAAGAATTCACAATATGTAGTGTACAGCCTAGAAAAGCCTATGAGGAAGACAGTAATTTTACATTTAAAGCTGGATTAGACTAGCGTATAACAAATAAGCCTTGGGGCCATCCATTGAGCAATAAGGAAAACAGTAAATAATTGCTCACTCAGTGAACACTGTCTGCACTGTGCACTGAGTGAAACAGGAAGCCTATTAGAGAAAAATGGTATGCTATCATGTAATTAAAGGCTGAATCACAGTACAAATGAGAAAGGAAGTGAATTAAGCCTCTACAAGCAACTTTAATTGCATTGTGTCTAAGAATATAGTGTGCAACCTGGTGTAGTTTTCTTCTAACAGTATTTAACACAGAGTACTATTTAGGATTTTGTTACCTATTATTAGCACATGAGAAGAAAAAATTCCCTCCATCTTTGTAGTTTAGGACATATGTATTTCTTGTGACTTCTTACCATTCATTAAATAGCATAGATAAGGAATAAGTTAATCAGGAAGAGGTGAAAGCTCTGACCATCTTCATTTCATTGAGGGTCATTTAACACAACAATATATACTTTCTAAAACTGAAGACTGCTATGATATTTATTAACAAAGTATTTAATAAAACTTTTCCAGAAACCCTAATGATATCCCTTCAAACTGTTTGGACTTAGAAGGACAGGATTTTTTTTTTCTTCATTCTAATCATACAAAAAACATTTCACATAGGTTTTAGAACTTATTTAATCTTCTTCCAGGAATTTTTTATTACACTTACATCCTCAAATCATTGTACAAACTTTTACTTGCATGACTAACACATAAACAGTATCTAGTTTTGTGCTTATCAACAAAATTTACTGTAGTAAATTAAAACACAACAAAACGTTTATCATCCTCTCAAAAAAAAATTAAAAAAAATAGCCAAATGAAAAAAATTTACAAGATTAGTACCTGCAACTGCGCTTTCAACAGCTGTTGTTGTGTAATTTTCTCCTTAAGCTGCATCATTTTCTCAATTCGTTGGTTAACCTGTTGATCTTTCTTGAGTTCATTTTCATAAAATTTGGAGCCCTGGAAGAAAATTACAAAAAAAGTAAGGTTTTAATTTGTCTTTTCATGTAACGAACAAATTTGATCTTTAAACATAGAAAATGTTAAACACACTATTGAATACTTTGGATTTTCATATAGTTGGTACACTAGAGATTAGTGGTACCTCACATATACCTTACCATACCTCCTTAGACAACACAACATATTATTATTCCTTCTCAGTCCCATTCTGACTGTAGGAGACTACACAGGGGACTATTTAGAGAACATTTCCAAAATAGTAGATAAAAGTCTATTATTCACACTACCCTCAAGATAAGGACTATAAAGGTCAAAAAAAAAATTGATTTAAGCATTTTCTCAGATGTCTGCATAAATGAATCTACATGGAAGAGTATATAAATTACATTATAAAAGTCAAATCCACTTCTAAAGTTCAGTATTTTTTGATCATTTGTTCTTGAAAGATACTGCAGAACTAGAAGGTATTTGAAAAAGGACGATGGAAAGCAAATGTGCAAAAAAAGACCCCTCATTCTCAAGTATGTAACTGCTCCCTAAAGAAAACAGATGAATGAAAGGAGATGTAATGAAAACATACAAAGAAGACAACAACACAGAGAAAATACACTTTTTTATTTCCCTTTATAACTCACAACAAAGGAGAAAACATATATAATGAAAAGGAGAAGAAAAAAAATTATAAACCAGGAAATATGTATTTTTTTTTGGAACATCCGCTTAGCTTACAACAGAAACAACATTTGTAGGATGAGGCACTATCTTTTATTGAGTCATCAGATAAGATCAGCAAAAGGACATAATTTTAGTTCAGAGATTCTAACAAACAAATTAGCACCAACACTAAGAATTGAGGCACAGTCAAATAAGAACTAGACATTTACAAATAAAGCAAAAATATCCATTTATATAATAATAGCAAAAAAAAAAGATTTAAAGGAAATACTATAATATGTCACAACTTATTGCTTAGAGGAAATCTCTAAACAGAAGAAATAAAGGATATGTTTTCCTTCAATATCAGACATACACATCATCTTTTTTCCCCTCTGCAATCAAACATGACTTGTTAAGTCTCATTGAAAGAAATCAGTATGAAAATGTTGGGGTGGAGAGTTGCCTAGTATTTAAGACTGTTATTAAAGCAGTTCTTTCTTACCATCCCAAGCAGTATTTCACAGTTGAAATTATGTAGACCCTTGTTGTAGTATAATTGTGGGTAGAGTTTGTTAAGTGTACTTTTGAAAGGATGAAAAATGAAGGAAAGTTTCAGAAAGAATAAAAGCTTATTTTCAGACTTCTTGATCTATAGATGGCATTATGTTCTCTTGCTTTACTTACAGAAATGTATCAAGAAAACCTACTTATCAGTTTTAAAAGCCCTTTTCACAGTACATTCTATTTCAACACAGGTGATTAAACAGTAACTGTCCCACAGAAATAATCTCTCCAATCACATTATGACCATGCATCTGACAAAGCACTAACTTTTCAAGAAATAATGCACACAACAAGGAGAGGAAACAACTAAATCGACAGGAGTCTTAACACTACATAAAGTATCATTAAAGTGAAAATACAAGTAAAAGAAGTTTGCTAAATAAATGCTGTTTCTAGCATGTTCCCCATTCCTCAGTTTACCCTAGAGTGTGTAAAGCACCAACAGAAAACACTTTCTTACCACTGTCTGTGGTACGCTTGGTATGGTTAGGACATGACAGACTGACACATGAATTCTTGAGCAAAAAATATCATGCAAATAACATTGGGATATAGTAACATCAAATGAAATAAACATTTATGAAAGGAAAAGAAAGAGCTGCCTGAATAAAGTGTTATCCCCATATAGTTGCATCTGCAGGCCCCTCAAGAAAAAAATAAGAGGACTAATATTTCAGTGCTTTGTAGAGTTGTAGTCTCTTTCATGGATCTTTGTCACAAAACTGCATACTATTGGCATTCTGCTCAAGAACCCCTTAAGAAAAAGGACGGAAAGAAAAGGACAAAGGAATTCTATTAAAAACATTAAAAATCCAGTCACATCAACTTCATCATTCATGTGAATGTAGATATGTGTAGATCTGCTGGCAAGAATAAATAAATAAATATATAAATATAATCAAACCAACCTTGGAAGCTTCCATGATGATTTTATTGATTTTCTCTTTATCCAAACCTTGCATTCCAGCTTTGTTATCATTGAGGCCCATTCTAAGTAGAGCTCCACCATTACAAGAGGTGTTATCAACTTTATTCATGTTGTCCATAGTACTTTTTGAAGACCACTATCTTTCCTGAGACTTAATACCTGTAAAAAAAAAAAAAAAGAATTTAAGTCAAGTACTTGTTCCTAAGTTCCAGCTGGACAATACAAAAGTAATTTGTAGAACTCATTTGCTGTATGTTGTATTTGTTCATGAAAACAACACATACATCACAAATACGAAGACATGTTTGTGTGAAGTGGTTGACCTTCCATAACCACCAAATAAAGCCAGTTTCAGTGTTTGGAGAGAGTAAGGTTTTACCTCTTTAGTAAATGAAAAACAAACTCTTTTAAAAGTTCCCTTAATCAGGTGCTTCCTGATTAAGCACCAACAGCTTCCGTAAAGGTTAGGATCTCATATCATGCATATGAGACTTACGTCTGTATATAACCCCATCAGAACAAACAGTAATATCCTGAACACAATAAGCTGCATTACTTTCCAAAAAACAAAACAAACAAAAAAGCAGAACGATTTTAAACTGCAGAAGATTGTCATTCATTTAGTCCTCATTCCTGCTGGAGAGGTGCCATATAAATGTTCCCAGTAATTTCTAGCTCTAACTCAAAACTTCTGCTCGAGTTACAGCTCATCTTTTAGAAGCAGACGGCTTCAATTAAAAATTTTGAATAAATCTTTATTTTTTAATTCAGGGTAAAATTCCTGCATTCTTTTTCTCCATTAATTCATAGAGCCATAACACCCAACTAATAGAACATACCAAACTTTAACTACTCAGTTGCTGCCATACATAATTTCTTACATGTGCAGGCACTTCTGATATGTGACATCTTCCCTTATGCCCTACAAAAGTAAATAGCTGAACTTTTTCATCCGTGGTACATTGTTTATAAGATAATAAACTGATCTTAAACTGAACAAACAAAAGCTGTCTTCTGGAGCACAATCTTGTGATCCTATTTTTGCCAGATTAAAATACACAGGATCCAAGTCTGATATTGGACTGAATTATTTAATGCAAATTTATTACTGGAAAACCATACAGAAGTACTTTAAACCTACCCTAAGCTGCTGACTAATGAACAAATTCAGCTTTCCTTTCACAAAGGAAGTACATTCACTCCTTAACTTCCCCTTCAAGCTGCTCCCTGTGACAGTAGCCCTTCCTGCTGGGAGAAGTCATACCCTTTCAGGCTCTTACAGCAGCTCTGTTAAACACAGCTACAACCTACACAAATTCAAGAGTGTTAGAATTGTTCTAGAAGGTATTTTTAAATGCTGCTTTAACTACTCAAGGACTAATATGGAACTCATTCAACCAAACTGAAAAATGTTATTATGTGTTTTTCCATACAAAGCTAATTTTTTTTGCGTGCATGTAATAAAAGAACCACATGGGTGACTTATTTTAAATTAATGGTGGAGTGTTGTTATTTTCCTGACGATCACCTCCTGAAACATACTAGACAAATGAAATTAGACATTAAAGCCGCACATAAAAAATCTCTGACAAAAATACCCCATTTTTAATCATACTCAACCAATTCAGATTATTTTGTATGACACTTTCCAAAGACACAAGACCAATTAAGTAATGTTGTGTTTATCTGTATAGTTTGTAGCATTTCAAGGAATAGAAAGTACTTGGAGACGTAGAGATTGGAACTCCTGGCACTACTGTAGCTAAAGAGCTACTAAAGAGTCAGCTGGGAATGGGAAAGGCTTCATAGCTCTTGTGTGTATCCATCAAATAAAAGACCACAATGACTAACACTTTCATTAATTTTCCATTTGCCAGAGCCTGTAACAGGACTAATAGACAACTTCCAAAAGGGGGAAAAAAAACCACCTGCATTGCACACTTCAGTTCCAAGTTTCATCTCAAGTTCTTGAAAACCCCCACTTCAATTAGCTACTCAATAATTCCAGTGTTACTTGCAGTCTATAGTAATTAGTGGGTATAATTACAAATTAACACTTTTCTCGAGGTAAATAACCCTCCATTACTTCCCCTGGTTCTTTTATCACTCCTTCTCTTCAAGAAGTTGGCACGAACACAGTTATTGCTTCCTACTCCAGGCTTTGCAGCTTGGTCCTGCACTCTTAAAAGCCTCTTTACCCCAGCACATACAAATCTTTCTCTCTCTTCATTCATAAAGCCTCAGTCTTATAGCAAGGGCTTTAAACACTAACTCATGTGTTTAACTCCATGTCCTTCCCTCTCACATTACTATATATCCTATTAGAAAAAAAATACCACAATGATGAAAGAAAACAGTCTTTAAAAAGTCTCAGATAAGCTCATCTCCTAGTGCATTTTACCTTTTCATCTTCCTGTGTATACCAAAATACATCAACAGTAACAGAAAACAAAAAGTATATATAAGGTAATAACTTAGCTGGAATTAAGAAAATATTTATCTGAGGACATGACATCAGTTCTCCACAGAAGCTTAAATATATAGAGAAGGGACATGAACAGAACCTGGAGTCTATCTTGCTTTCAGAATAAGAGGTCTGAAAAAACATGTTAAATGTTTAGCATATTTAAATGTATCACAGAAGCAACAATAGAATAGCAGATATAGCACTGTCAGACAAAACAGTCAGTGGATCATATGCAATAAAGAAAATGACAATATTTAAATGAAATGCAGGAGAAGCACCATTTGAAACACTGTACAAAATGTTAATAAAATGTCAGTGTGGAAGTTTATCGTCACCATGGAAAACAGTCTCCATGGAAAACTGACCTAGAGAAAGCAGTTAGCTTGTGGTGTCTTGTGTTTTAGCTAAAACAAGTTGAAAAAGTGGGTAAAAATTTAGACTAATGAAACACTAGCTTAGAACTGTCTAGGCAAAGAGTGACATATTTGTGGCATGCTGTCACCTCATTAATCTGCTGCAAGACTGCGTTGTTTCCATTAAAGAAGACATGTTAAATTTCTCACAGGGTCACAGCAAGTAAAAAGGGTATGAAATCAGAAGTCTGTGAAGGCAGTCTACAGTTAAATACCATTCTATTAATCTTGTTATTTGGAGATGGGCATGGGGAGCAGTAGAATCATCTTTACGTGGAAGATGTAACTTTCCAATTGCTACTGAAAGGGCCTCTACAGATAAAGAAGAAGACTTGAGCATTGACTGTCAACAGGTAATAGCTGAATAAAAAGGTGGAGAGGAACCACAGAATGTCATCACCATACAGAAGGCTTTGTTAGTAGTCTGGGATGCTTTTAAATGGAAAAGACAAAATCCTAATGCAACTCCTTTAGAAGCAAGCATAGAAACTCAGCTGAATCAAAAAGATTGGATTTTATAGTATATGAAAGCATACTACACTGAGACTGAAACAGCAAGTAACATCAGACAAATTATTTAATTTCAAGTGCCTCTACCTGTATTCATATTTAGCATCTGTTTGTGTTAAGTAGCCTGAAGGAGATAGGTTATATTTGTGAGCTGTGCTATTCCTCCAGTCTGTATTCATTAAACACCCAGCAATTCCAGTAACAGAATCACAGAATTGTAAGGGTTGGAAGGGACCTCTAGAGATCAAGACAGAAACAGAATAGAAAATCTGCGTGTAGTGTAAGAACTTAAAGCAGTTATTATTTTCACATAGAAAAATACAATGTGAGAGAAAGATAAAAAAATATTTCTAAAATATTCAGTTCAGTGGACTTGTATCCATTGTTATTGCATCCATGTTATTGCAAGGCAATAACATTCACAAAATTGTTACACTTTGTCCTTTATTGATAGTGTAATAACTTGCTGAGAAGGAACATTAGGAATAGGAAGTGACAACTGTGAAATTTGGAAAAAAGAAACTGTCATATCAAATGATAATTTGACGCATGTAAATTGTGTAACAATTCTCATGAAGAAAAGCTGTTATCTGTGCTACCACAGATACTCATGTCAACAAAAGAAACAAAGCATGAGATGCAAAGACTACTGAGATACACAACTGCTTACCCTCCCTGAAGATCCAAGGAATCAATATGTGTAGCACAAATGTAAAGGATCCCCCTTTTATATCTAAATTGCCCACAGCGAATCTTCACAGCATAAAAATATACAAGTTGTGTAAAAATACACATATGCTGAAGTTGCAATAGCAACATTTCATGAAAATCTGACATCTCATTTATTATAGTAAAAAAAAGAAATCCTGTTTTCTTTTCATTAAAATGTTTTGGACATTTCCTTAAGTTCTTCTTATCTTATTTTAGAAAGAAGAAAACAAAATAATGACAGCTACCTCTACACATAACCATGGAGAACGAGGGATGAACTAATGTTGCGAACCCTGCCACTGGACACAGGTTGTATTAGAAGAAAATAAATACTATCCTTAATTTCTGTAACAAGGTCAAAATGTTAATAGGAGTTTTGTAAAAAGCACCGAAAGTGCAGTAAACAGTTAACTGAGATGAATAACTTAGTTTATCCAATTCTGACCATAAAAGATCACTTTTCACTCTTCTTACTAAGACCAAGCATAGTGTAGTATGAACTGCACTATGCTCAAAAGATAAACACTAGTGAAGTTTGTACTATTCTAGGAACATCAAAGGGAAGAAAGGAAAAAAGAAAAAAATATTCTTCTGAAGTAATTATACATATACACTCCCATTTATATATATATATGAGATCCCTGCTTCTTAAATAAACTTGACAAATGACTCATTATCAAATATTATAAATGTTCAGTAAGATGGAAAAAAATTCTTCCATATTGTACTTAAAACAATTATTAAAATAATGACTTTCATGCCAAATATGGTTGTGAAGAATATGAAAGAAGATCCTCAGAAGTCAAACTCGAGTGAAACATCTACCTCTCACACATCTTAAGTGAAATGAGTAATTCAGCAGTTTAAGACTCAAAAAGAGGCAATTTCAGTTACTTCAGGAACTACACTTGTCATAAAACTTTGCTGTGTCTGCACCTCACCATAACTCACACTTAAATCAAAGAAGTCACAAGAAATACAAACGAAAACTGGCAAGCTGGTTAAGTGATCCTCCCTAGTGAGAACACGACAGAAGTCACAGACAACCACCTTTTGCATTCGCTTTCTACTTAACTGAGATGGAATTGAAGCTTAATGCTGCTAGAAGCCTCCACTACTAAAACAAACTAATGAAATGGATACTTAATCATTAGCAGTTACTGCTCTAGAACTTAGGAAAACTCATTCACTTATTTGCAAAAAAATGTATATAAATGTAAAATATAAAATATACTAATGTATAGTAGCAAGTTATACATACACACTGAAGATCAAGTGCTTCTCCCCTTCTTTTAACATTTTATTGCTCATGAAAACTGTTTTGACAATAGAATACAAGGGAATACAAAAGAATTGAAGAATCTGAAGAATCTGAAAAATGAACACAGAACAAAGAAGCCAAACAGACTGATTAAAGAGTAACTCTCAAACTTAAACCTTCAAATGTCTTCCTCAGACTGGAAATTATTACTGCTGGAAACCACATCACTGGCCACCTCAGAACAAAGATGTTGTATAAGTAATAAACAGACTACAGGAGACCTTCTCAGTAAGACTACAACTCACTCAAATCAACATTTTAAATCAACACCACTTTGGATTTTTTCCAGTTGCTAATTAAGATAGAACAGGTGGCCACATAGCTACACTTTTTATTCCACTTCCCGTAGAGAAACTTCTTCACCTAGGCTGTGCATGTAACTGTTTGGAGGCAGCACCCACCACTAAAGAACAAAACTGCAGCTAACCAACCTGGGTACAGGTATTATTGCATCAGTATAGCCAAGCCGAGTGAAAAATGTGTTTCCAACAAATGCTTTGCTTTCTCTCTCGAATTTCTAAGACAAGAACAAGCATACGTTCAAACTAGAAAAACTCAACACCACCAGGATATTTTTAACATCTCTGATACTTAAAAGGTTGTACTACAAAGTCCATTAGTGCATTTGATTTCATTCTACCTGACTTCACTATTATTTGGGTGAGATAAGAATTGTACCCTGAACAGGAATGTTTTCCATCAAGAAATGTCTTTGCTGCACCTGTCTTTACTGAGTATTCATTTGGCAAGGAAACATTCTGGCTGAAGGGTCAAATTTAACAAGCTCCTTAACTCTTATTTCCTTGTAAAAACACGTTTCCTCAATCATAATTTAAATATCAGCTGCTTTTAAAAGTCTTTGCTTCTCAGCAGGAGAAACCACCAACAAACAAAGACATGTGCAAGCAAGCACATCAGACTGTCCTTCTGAACTATCAGCTCAATTCTTTTCAGCCACAGGGGGTGACAGTTACTAGAGTTCTGGTTACTGAGCGGCCCCCAGAAGAGGACTCCTGTCAGTTTTAATCCCGTAGAGATTTGAAATAATGGAGCTGGCAGGAAGAACTGTGCAACTGTGTTATCAGTATGTGAGCATACACAACATTAACTATCTGGGTTCCCTACCAGCAACATTTAAAACTTCTACCGTCTCACTGTCCTCTCTCAATTAATAATAAAGTCTTAGTTTTCTAGAAAAGCCAATCTCCTAAGAAAAATATTTTTTGTAATTGTAATCAGCCGAAGTACATGATAAACTAATAATACTAAACATAAAGCTGGGTCAGGATTCACAGAAGTTAAAATTCCAAATGCTTATGCTGAGACAGCCAAATTGAATTATTTTTCAGGTAGCAGCTGACCCAGTATTCTCTGAAAATATGTATCCTAACCAAGTACTCAGAACAAGCTTTTGAAAAGCAGAGCCCTAAAATTATGTCTTTTCTGAAATCGTTGACTTTAAAATTACAGACAATCCAAGCCTTCTGAAAGGGAATTCACACTCTGAAACGAACAGGTAAGAGACTGCTTGCTGCCGTACCCAAAATGAAGATGTCAAAATATGTATATAATGCCATTCATTAAGCTATTTGGATAATTCTTCACTTATGTAAATAGCCAACAAAATGAAATAAGTGGACTACCTACCTCTAATAAATTTTCTGCAGGCAAAATGTGGTATAATTTTGCTGCAAATCCTGCTTTGAACTCCTCTATGGCTCTGTTTAGAAAAAACTCATGACTTTAGAAATCAAAAGTTCATAGAACTATAGAATCATAGAATTGCTCAGGATGGAAAAGACCTTCAAAATCATCAACTCCAACCGCAACCTAAACACACTACCCTAACAACCCCTCCGCTAAATCATGTCCCTGAGCACCACATCCAAATGGTTTTTAAACACATTCAGGGATTGTGACTCAACCACCTCCCTGAGGAGCCTGTTCCAGTGCTTAACAACCCTTTCTGTAAAGAAGTTTTTCCTGATATCCAACCTAAACCTCCCCTGGCGCAGCTTGAGGCCATTTCCTCTTGTCCTGTCACCAGTGAGAAGAGACCAGCCCCGCTCTCACTGCAATCACCTTTCAGGTATTTGAAGAGAGCAGTGAGGTCTCCCCTCAGCCTCCTCTTCCCCAGACTAAACAGCCCCTGTTCCTCCAATCTCTCCTCATAGGGCATATTCTCCAAGCCCTTCACAAGCCTTGTTGCCCAAGTTTATTTCAAAGGCAAAGAACTGTGGTATCTTTTCTTGCCTCTATTCAATGTTTCACAAGTTATTCTAAACTGAAGAAGACAGTACTCCTTGTGTCTTAAAAGCACAAACAAGGGTTTGTAACGAAAGAATGATTACAGTAAAGAAGCACAAAATAAATGCCCACTGAAGAAGGCTGCCCAGAGAGGCTGTTGGTGTCCCCTCCCTGGAAGCACTCAAGACCAGGCTGGATGGGGCTTTGAGCAACCTGGGTTAGCGGGAGGTGTCCCTGCCTACAGCAGGGAGGGCTGGAACTGGGTGATCTTAAAGCTACCTTCCAGCCCAAGCCATTTTATGATTCTGTGATTCTATGAAGAAGACACAGCAGGAGAAAGAGAGGAATGTGTGGTCTACAGCAGCCTATCAGTTTGATCATCTCTGCTTAACACGGCTTTGGTTTGTATGACAAGTTGGCCTTGGAGCATGCAAATCAGATTCTTCATAAACTAAATGGTTAGACTAATTACAGAGCACATGTGATGTATTCCAATTGCTAATGGACATTCTACCATGGGACCAGACTAGAGCTAGTATGAAGAAAAATGTCTTAAAATATATAGAGGATGAACTTAAGGTCCTCAGCACCAAATCTTTTCCTTGAAAATCTACTCCCATTGCACCACAATACTTGCTAATGTAGATGTAACTTGACCTCATTAAAAGAAATAGGCAACTAGTTATACACAAAAAGGATGGTTAGAATATCAGAAAAGAGCTAATTTAATTCAGGTTATTCACACTCTCAACACATGTTTAAAGAACACAAACTAATGAAATAAAGGAAAAAAATAAGACATTCTAGGAGGTTGTGGCAGGTGTAAAAATGGAGAATAAACCAAGAAGATAAGAGACAATCTTATTACGATGATTAGGAGCCTGGAGTATTTCCCTTATGAGGAAAGGCTGAGAAACCAGAGACTGTTCATCCTGGAGAAGGGAAGACTGAGAGAGGATCTTATCAATGCTTATAAATACCTAAAGAGCAGGAGTCAAGTGGATGAGGCCAGGCTCTTTTCAATGGCGCCCAGTAACAGGACAAGGGACACAAACTGGAACAGAGGAAGTTCCATCTGAATAGGAGAAAATACTTCCTTACTGTGATGGTGACAGAGCACAGGAACAGGTTGCCCAGAGAGGCTGCAGAGTCCCCTTCTCTGGAGATATTCAAAACCCACCTGGACAGTTTCCTGTGCATCCTACCCTAAGGAACCTGCTTTAGTAGGGGGCTGGACAGGATGACCTCCAGAGGTCCCTATGATTCTGCAATTCTCGATCTGTAACAGCAACTGCAGCCAAGCGGTCAATCCTAGAAAGAAAGTCAAGGTGCATGGCTAAGTACACATCACTGCCATTGCCAAAGGCTTTGCTCGGACATGTCTCTTCACTCCCTGCTTTTAGATCAGAATAGAGAAAGAAATTCATTCACAATTTAATGGGGAAAAATGACTTTAAAAGTGGTGCCACTTAACTTCATCAACGTGCTTATCAATATGTACAAACCTCAGCCACCCTGCTTAACAAATGCAGTACATTGCAACAGATACAAAGCAAAAATAACAGTTTCTTTCCAAACAACTGATGAAGCAAAGGGCCTAATTTCTCAACAACTTTTCCTAAGGTTGAAAGTTGTCAAAAACAGTACCCACAGTAGCCATGAAAGTATGCATTTCAGAGCCTACGTAAGTACTAAAATTTCTGTGACCATCCTTTATTTCCAGTTGTTTAGGACAGTGATGTGCTGCTGCTTTACTTCTGACTCCGTGCAGAGCATTTACAATTCATTGTAGATACCCTTATACAAAAGACTTTGAGATGATACTAATGTTATTAAAATTTTATCTATCTTATAAAGAGAGAATACATATACATAGGTACATCAGTGACAAAAGGCTCTTTCAAAAAAGAGAGTAGTTTCTCAGTGCAAACCTTCAAGCAGCATCATATGGAAAAATCACACAACTATTTGTCACAGAGAGGTAGTCAGAGAAAATCAAATTTTATAGCATTGTTCTTACAATACAGCCAGGAGCATGCACTGTAAAACGGAGGCTTCCTCCACTAAACCTATTTAACACCTTTTTCCCAAGAAATAAGCAAAAAAGATGAGCCAGCACAAACGTTAACTCCATTCTAACCCACAGTATCTGCTCATACGCTGTAAAACAGTTAGTTCCCATGTCTTCTTTCTGCAAACAGTTCTACCCCCACAAAAAACGTTATGCATCTCAGACAGAGCTTTGAAAAAACACCACGTACTCTCTCACACCCTCAGCTACGACAACAGCAGGCGCGTAAAAACACGGGACCGGGCTACCTGACAGCTCAGGCAGATCGCTAGCCGCCGCCCTCCGCTCGGCTCCTACCGCTCCAGGCAGCACTGCTGCCCCACGCTCGAAGGAGGGAGCAGAGTACCCCGCCTCACCAGAGAACAAAACCAGCACTACGGGAAAGATGAGACCAAGATGGCGGCCACGAGCCAGCGGGAGGGGGATCGCCGCCAGGGCGGACTACAACTCCCAGCATGCCGTGCGCAGCGGCGGCCTGGGACATCGTCGGGGAGACTACAACTCCCGGCGGGCAGCGCGCGGCTCCGCCAGCAGGGCCGGGCGGGAGGCGGAGCGGGTAAATAGTGGCAGAGCGCGTACCCCCTCCTCGCGTAAGATGGCGGCGGCAGCGGCAACGGCGGCGGCAGCAGCAGCAGCAGCAGCAGCAGCAGCGTTGTGAGTGGAGTGCGCGGCAGGCGGACGTGCGCTCGCTCCTCCTCCCCTCGCCACCTCTATGTTGTGGCCGCTGCCGCGGGCCGGGGCCGCGGAACTGCTCTGAGGGAACAGCGCGAGCCTCCGCCTCTCGAGGCCGCTCGGCCGCTGGCAGGCGCGGAGCCGTGCCGCTCAGGTAGAGCCGCTGCGGGCTGTCCCCGGCTGTTCGGCAGGAGACGCTGAGGCTGCGGTGGGCAGGGGCCGCTCGGCTCTTCCCCGCTCAGCGGTGGCTGCGGCTCGAGTCTCCATGTCGGACAACCAGAGCTGGAACTCCTCCGGCTCCGAGGAGGACCCCGAGACCGAGCTCGGGCTGCCTGTTGAGCTCTGCGGGGTGCTCAGCAAGGTAAGCCGCTCCGCTCCGTCGCGCCCGGCGGCCTCGCGCTTCCATTCTACGCGGCGGTTCCCGGCCCCCTCTTCGCCGGCGGAGCCCGGCTGTCAGCCCCTCGCCGCCCTGCTGCGGGGCTCGGGCCGAGGCGGAGGGGGCTCGGTCGCCCCCGGGAGAGGCGCTGGTCGGAGCAGCTGCCACCTGACCGCGGAGGCTGCCAGGGAGCCGCACCGGCGCCGGCCTCCCTCGCCCCCTCCCTCCGGAGGGGGCACCGGCACGTCCCCGACGGCGCTGCGCCGGGAGGGGCCCGCTCACCTCCCCCCGCCTTCGCGCGGGCCCTGGCAGCCCCTCCCCAGCCCCTGGAGGTGCTGTGAGGGACCCCTGCCTCGGGCGGAGCCGCCGGCGCGGCCTCGAGCCCTGGGTGGGCTGGAAGGGGCGACACCTTCCTCCCGCTGTGAGAGTCGGGTCCCCGGCGGCGCGGGGCGCCTCCTCCGTGTGGCGGGGCTCCCCGCTGAGCTGCGCGGGGCCCGCGCTCGTCGCTCACCCGGAGCGGGCACAGAAGCGGCGCAGCCTTCGGTGCGAGTATCAAAACAGTGCCATAAACCAGCCCTGCAGCAGGAGATACGTGAGGAGGGGAGGGGAGGAAGGAAAAGGGCACTACGGCTCGTTTCCCTTCTTAAATAGAAGCGCTGATATTTATTTTTTTATCGGTGGAAATGAGATGACTTGCAAGTATGCATTGGGTGACACTGGGAAATTTTACTTTGGGGCAATTTTAAAGTTGTGTATTGAATTACTAAGTTTGGAAGCAAAAAGATTTTCTTCTTATAGAAAGTACCTTCAGAATGATGTTGAATTAAAAAAAAAAAGTTCTTTCCTGTCCTGTGTGGTGAGGCCAGGCATCAGCCTGCATGGAGCACACAGGTCATGGGATACTGAGTTCATAACCGGCCCTGGCTGCTAAGAAAACAGTCACAATGAGGCAGTCTTCTGCTTTTTTTGGGGGGAGGGAGATTCATGAAGACTTTGCAGTCTAAAAATGTTCCTAAACCCAGAGATGGGAGAAGAAGGCCCTCATCTGTGAGATCCTGTCATCTGCAGGGGATGGGAGAGCATGAGACAGTCATGAGATGTTACAGAACTTAAAACATAAGATTTTGGTTTAGTTGCATAGGTTTTTTCTTTACGATGTTTTCTTTTGATTAGAGAATTCTCACTTCAGAAACTTTAACGTTTGTTGGATATGATTTGTTCTTATGTTGGCAAGTACGGGAGTAACAGGTGAAGTCATGATCTCTGCTGGAATTTATGTTTATGAATGTTCCTGTGTGCAAGACTTATCAAAAAAATAATTATTCTGAATGTAGCTGACGCTGTCCTTACTGTGAGAATCCAGGAGATGTAATCTCAGTAGTCAAAGTATGGTAAAACCTGTTGTGGTGAATATACTTGAGGGATAATTTTACCTTTTGCTAGTTAATGCCTCAGTAATACTTGAGACAAATTAATTAACATAGAATGATGCCATTTCAAACTGACTACTGAGCATATCTGTTTTTAAATCTTACTGTCTGTTATTAAATAGCAAATCAATGAAAGTCTACTGCAGTTCTGCATATGCTTAGTAATCTTTCAACTCAGCAAAGAGAGAAGCTTTGAAGCAAACAGAATATTTTGGTAAGAGAAGCTTATTGGAAGTACATTTCATGGGTCTCTTAAGTGTTTCCTAATTCTAGGCATTTTCCATTACAATTTTTCTTAAGTTTTAAGGTGGATTCAAAGAACTCTGCCATGGAAATGTCTTGATAGATATGTGCTTTAACCAGGGGGCTTTTGTTTGCAAAAACCTTTTTTTCTGCAAGAATGCTTTAAGGAGTCTCTTCAGTCGTGTCACATTTTGGTTGCAACAGTCAATGTTGATTGCAGCAGCAATGCAAGATTGGCTGCTATATTTACCTCATTTAACTGTGTCAAAGGAGGAAAGGTGCTTTCCTCTCTGTCCCTTACTCTTTTGCCCAAGATAACTTTGGGCTTTGCACTTCACATCTGATAGGAACAGAGAATATAATAGAGACAAAGAGAGGAAGGCAGCGCAAATATACCTTCGTAACAGTTGGTGCTACCGGTTCATGTACTAAATACAGCTGAAGCATTCATACTGAATGTAGCTGTTCAGTTTATTAGGAGGTTACAAAAAGGTTTATTTTTGGTGAGTAAATGTAGGTCTCAACTGTGCTTGAAAATAGCTAGGAATTTCTCAGGTAATAGAATTCATTTTCCTATTCAATGCTTAGACTTCTTCTTGTCATTAGTAGAGCTAACTTGCAGTTATGAGACGCATGTCAACTTATACATGTAGTATAACGTGGAAATTATCCCATTAGTCAACTTTCTCCCCCTCCCTGTTTCTATGTGGTAAAATGGTGAATAGTGGTTGGAAAGTCTTTGCTTTGATCAAACTAATGCTTGCCTGATAAGGTCATTCTCAGTGCTTTTGTTTTCCTGTTTCCATTATTATTTAATTTGTAATTTTTTGTACTGCAATCAAAGCCCTAGCACCAGTGTGTCATCAGAGGCATAGAATAGCTCTGTTGATACTGTATGCTTCTCCAGGGTGCAGTTCAGTTGTGTTGGGAAGTTGTAGCAAATCTAAGATACTGATAATCAGGACTTTATTAGTCACTCATGACCATATCTTTGTATGATGAATCCGGGACTTGTTCCTGGAAATGTCAGTTTGTTGTATATGTGAATGTTGAGTCCCTAGAAAGATCTTAGTAATAGAATGATTCGATGTCTGCTGACAAGTAATTATCTTCTTAGTGGTGAAGTGGTTATGGAATTAAAACCTGAAGCAGTATCTGTGGGTAGTAGTAAACTGATGAAGAACTGATGACTTCAGTTACTATAGTGGTTATATGCTCTACTGGTGGGATAATGGCATGTATGTGTTCATATGAAAGGAGTTAGAAAATTCAGTAAAATCACTTTCATAGAAATCACTCTATATATAAAGTACTTCATATTCTGCTTCAGTTTGGCCTTTTGTCTAATTCCGGTTTAAAATCACATGTCTAAATTCAAGGTAGAATGTTTTGTTTTCCCCTCCTCTATCCCTCAGTTTGTTATCAGTGCATTGGTACCTTTGTTTAATAGGCCTTGGGAATAATGTTGCAATGAAGACATCTGTTATCTTCCTTTTCCTGGGAAACAACTGATTTTTAGTACTGTATTTCAGTGATTGGCAAAAGTGATTTTAAGAGGCCTGGTCAGAAGCAGTGCAATGTTCTCAACTGGGAAGAACTTTAAAAAAAAAAAAAACCTTCTCCTGATACTTGAAAGACTTGGAGATATCAACAAAATTATTTTATCAGTATTTTTCTATTAGCAGATTTTTGATTTTCTTTTTTTTTATAGTGGACCAACTACATTCATGGGTGGCAAGATCGATGGGTGGTTCTGAAAACCAACACACTCAGTTATTACAAGTCTGAAGATGAAACAGAATATGGCTGCAGAGGTTCTATCTGTCTGAGTAAAGCTGTGATTACAGTAAGTGCTATTTCAATATTGTCATGTTTTCATGTTTTGGGGTGTTACGTTGTTGTAGGCCAATAGTTAATGAAGGCAAATATAGATACAGTGAATTATTCTATTACATCGTTTAAGTTAGTGATATCCTTAAAACAATCTGGAGCAGGGCAAGGAGTTCCTAATAAGAAAACAAGCTGTTTTCATTTGAGATTGCAGTAAGCAGCTTTCTGTTATGCTTAAGATTTCTGTTCACAGGGGTACAGTTTCTCTGTGGAAGAGGTATTGTTTTCCCAGGGGTCAAACTAAGACATGAAAACAACTTCCCAAAGAAATTCACACGTCCCACAGTCCTTCCACTTCACACTGGAAAAAATAGTGGTATTTCTTTGACTCCTAACTTTCTGAACCTGAATCTGTATATTTCCAAAAGGAAAGTATTCTGCTGCTTACTTCTTTCTCTAAACAAATAAGTGTGTGATATGTGCTGTTTCTGCCTAATGCTTAAAGACTCAGTATTGTGCTGATAAGAGTAAAGAACCTATGTACAAAAGCAATCTCATGATGATGAATTGGCCTTAAAAGATAAAGAAAAATCTGTTTTTTGCTACTTTAAAAATTAAATGAATTGATTTTGACTAATCTACTGAAGTCATGCCATAGCTTTTCTGCTACTTTTAAGTAGTCCACTTATGTGACAGAAAGTGAAGTACACATGGAAAGATTTGAGTTGAGAAGGACCTTAAAGATCTAGTTTCAACCTCTCGCCATGGACAGGGACACCATTCACTAGATCCAGTTTCCCAGGGCTCCATCCAGCCTGGCCTTGAACATCTCTAGGTACATGTTCAGCTTCTCTAGGCAAGCTGTTCCAGTGCATCACCAACCTCTGAGTTAAGAATTTCCTCCTAACATTTAATTTAAATCTCTTCTTTTAGTCTGAAGGCATTACTCCTTGTCCTGACAGTAGACTGTCTGATAAAGAGGCCTTCTCTGTCTTTCCTGAAGGGCCCCTTTAGTTACTAGAGTGCTACAATGAGGTTTCCCCAGATTCTTATCTAAGTAAACAACCCCATCATATATATCCAACCTGCTAGTTCATTGTTTTTGTTAGTTTTTTTGTTTGAATTAAAAATATATTAAAAGATAAAATTAACAAAACTTTTCTAATATGCGGCCCAGGACAATACCTCTTCAATCAGTGCGGCCCAGTCAAATCAAAAGGTTGGACATCCATACTTCAGAGCATATCATAGCATTTCAAATTCTAATTGTAGTGGTGGAGTGAGAAATTATGGCACTACTACTACTGGATAAGTGCTGATATTGCACTTTGTGAAGGGAATTTGGGGAGCGTTTTGTGTTCTGACAAGGAAGTGTTAACAATGAAACCTCTTTACAGGTAGGTAACTTTTCTATTCTCTGATACCTTAGGGTTGAATAGTTGACTTTTTTAGTTCTTGAGCTTCATCGGTCTATTCAGAAAGTATGTTGAGGGAAGAAGAATAAAGTGGGTACAGTTCTAAAAGTTAACTTGATATTTTAGTTCAGTTTTCATTAAGGATTGTGTGTTGTGAGTAGTATTTTACGCTTTAGTTGCTTGATTTTTAGTTTTAAATGGCATCTCTGGAGCCTGGTAAACTCCTGTTAATTATTTCTAGCTGCAGTTAGTGATTGCTGCTTAAGTGTTAGAGGTTCAGGAATACTATCAGATCATTTATTGCATCTCTGGGTTATGGAAATTTGTTTGAAACTGTTATGAGAACGCTTGTTTTTCAGAAGCTGTTCGTCTGGGCTAAAGTTTAAGAATTAATACTTCTGGTTTGATAGTTGAGTAGCAAAAATGAGCTTTTTTTAACCTGTTTTTAATAGTAGAAAAAGAATTAAATCATAGAGTGGCTTGGGCTAGAAGGGACCGTAAGGATCATCTAGTGTCCAACCCCTGTACTGTGGGCAGGGTTGCCACTCACTGGATCAGACTTCCCAGTGCCCATCCAACCTGGCCATGAACACCTCCAGAGATGGTGCATCCACAGCCTCTCTGGGCAATCTGTTTTAGTACCTCACTACTCTCCAAGTAAAGAATTTCTGCCAAACATCTAATCTAAAACCTCTTTCTTTTAGTTTAAGACCATTCCCCCCTGTCCCGTCACCATCTACTCTTGTGAAAAGTTTCCCCCCTGATAAGCACCCTTTAGGTACTGAAAGACTCCTCTGGAGCCTTCTCTTCTCCAAGCCCTGCTCTCTTTACTTTTCTTCACAGGAGAGGCGCTTCAGCCATCTGATCATCTTCGTGGCCCTCCTCTGGACCCTTTCCAACAGCTCCAAATATTTGAAACATTCTTCCTGTTAATCTTTAGTTTCATGTCCATGTAATGTCTTACTAGTGATAAGCTGGTTAGCATGTATTTAGCGCATAGGAGAAGGTCAATACCTTATAAAACCTTGAGATGACAGGAAAACTACTTTTGCCATCAGTGGAACTTGCTCTTTACTGTATGTCAAAGGTTACTGTGTAAGAGAAGGGAAGCTGAGTTTCCTAGTGACTGAATGCTCAGCTACAAATGTTCAGTAGTTGGACTCTTCATCTTGAATATTCTTCTCCTACAGTGTCTTGCTATGCTGTAAATTTATTTTTCCTCAGTGTTGCTGATTCAGAGTAGGGTGTTGTAACTATCTCCCTCTTAACCTGATATATTACATTCAGTTTTTCTTCAGTACAAAGCAAGACATGAGGGTTATTGTATGGTGTTGATGTCTGTAATGCTTACCTTTATGAAAGGATTGTATTCTTATGAAGTTTCTTTTAGATGTTTAGATTAGGTGTGCGTGTAATTGTTTTCAGTTGTGGGCACGATGATTTTTCTGAGTTCTCTTTGCTGCTTGTAATATGGAATGTCCACATTTTATTGATGTATAAGCATAGACTTAGAAAGCTTCTGTCATTGAGTAGTACTGCTGTATTTTCAGAGATTAATACCAGTCTGATGATTAGTCATAGTATTAATTACGAGTCATAAAATTAGTATTCAGAAAACCACAGTCCCTTCTGGTCTTTTTTAATCATTTATATCACACTGGGCAGAGATTGCTAGCAAATTCTACAGGGATATTTCATAAGATGTCCTGTGAAATTAGCTCATTAAAGTAACATCTTCAGATATTTAAGTCTAGAGTTATAATGTCATCTTTCTGGAACCAGTATGTCAAGACAGTTGTCATTAGTTCAATGGAAAATACTAAGTTTGATTGGTCTACTCAGAATATTAGCCATTGAGACTTTGCATTGATTTCTCTGCAGTAGGAGACCAAAGGAAGAGTATTTACTGTATACTTACTGGATCACAACAAGTAAAGAACTGTGAAGAATTAGTTACGTACAATAAGTTATGAAGGAGGACAGTGGAAGTCAGTAGCTGATGCTGATTTGCTTAAGACAGTTAAGGAAAACCACTTTGAAAATGTTTGACTGGCTTATAACAGCAGAGCATTGAACTCATGAGTTCTGCTAAGTTGTCAAAGCATGAAAAATCCTGGGTATTTAAAAAAAAAGTTGACATATGTGAAGACTTGGACTTTGTTCTGTCACTCCATCCTGACATTCTGAATAACTGTTGGAGTTGATTATCAGGTGGTGTTTATTAGAGATCTCTCATTACCATAACACCATGTTTCTTCATATCTAACGGCAAGCTGACAATGGAGACTTCTGTGTTGGAAGTGGATGTTGATGACATACCTGTAGATGTGGGTCTTTGAGCTTAGGTTTGGAGTTGCAAAGAGCCAGGGTCTGTCACGGAAAACATATAAATGCTTTATAGAGTTGGAAATACAACTTCCAGTAGAACTGGCCTCTGACATTATACTATCTTTACCTTGATTTACTGTGTTTGTCCTGATGGTGCCATCAGTGTCTTTGCACAGAGGGACTTGTTTATTCAGTGACTTCTCCGTATATCAAGTAGTAACACGGCATGCGTAGAGTAACTTAAGCTGGAACAGAATTCTGGAGATCATATACCATACCTACTTATCTCCAGGCAGTCTCACAGCAAGACCAGCACTAATATTTAATCCTGGTGATAATTTATATTAATAACTTTTCAAACCTATCTATGAATTCTTAACATCATAGTGTTTATCTGAATTCTATCGTTTTTCAACAGAGGGTATGTCTGGTTGGAACAGCTCTTAGTTGTGTATGGAGGATTTTGAAAAGCACTTAAACAAATGTCATGCTTGACAGTCACAAAGAATGCTGAAGCTCGGTAACCTACAGTAAGGAAAAAATGCATAGAGCACTCAAGACTGTCTGGGTAGGAAGAATTGAAAAATCTTGTTCCATCTGAAGTTTGAGCTCCTCTTTAGACAGATGTCATACCTGCCATTTTTAATCCAGTAGTTGGTCTTTGTTGTACTTTCTGCGTTACTGTTGTTGAGAAACATTTTAATTTCTAATTAGGTAGCTTTAATAAGATGTAGTAACTGTGGTGCAATGATTTGCTTTGTTTTTTTTTTAGGTTTTATACGCTTGTGTCAAATTTGTAATGGAAAAATACTGTTGCTTATATCTTAAAACTTAAGACTTTCTAATGTAAAGAGACTTTTAGACAATTCTTTGACAAATGGTTCAACAGGGATTGAGTAATGAATGCATTTTATGTAACAAGGGTGTTTTCAGTGAAAGAGAATAGAAGGAATTACTGCCTTAATAAAGGCCAGTGATGATATTAATACACAAATTGCAAGTCATTTCTGTTGAGAATGGAATTCTGGAAGTGTAGATTTGTTGAGTGTCTGTTTCTGGATATCTGAAGCTAGGAACAGACAAGATAGAAAACAGAGGTCTACCTGCAAAACAGCCTGTTTTTCTTAGTTCAACTTATGAGTTATCTTAGCGTTTTTTCCTGAACAAAAACAAATTGTTATCATGATAAACTTAGTAAATATTCATGTTATAAATTAGGGGTAGAATAAACACAATTTACCTCCAGTTCACAAAGAACCTTGAATACTATACGTGAAAGAGCTAACCTGTCAGCTTCCGATTTTAAGCCTTTCATTTCATTACACGTTCTGAAGAAAGAGCAAAATGGTTCTTTCTAGTAACCAGTTGGTAATAACTAAAAATTCCTCACTTTTTAAGAAGATACTGTTAGTTCAGCAGTCACCCCTCTGGTAGTATTTATGTGTAGAATAATGCTGGCCACCTCTAATAATTTGGACACTTTTGAAGGGAAGTAGCACTTGACAGTTTTAAAAATAGATTAACAGGTTTACAGAGGATGCTTCATGCATTTGTCAACTTAAACAGATACAGAAGTTTCCTGTGAGAGTTTTCAATAGATTTTAAACTCTACAAGCACATAAGAATTGAAATATATGTATATTTTTTGAAGAAAATGTTGCTGCTAAGCAAATAGGATTGCTTAAAGCACTTCTTATTTGAAGAATCATGTATTACAACATGCTTTTAAAAACTTAACATGATATTAACAGTGCAGTGATGTGTTTCTTTTACTATTAGATTTTGTTATTTTATTATTTTTATAATTATACAAAACATTAAATGTGAGTGTTTTGGAAGGTGTTGGAGTGGTAATGTACCAAAGTGGACCCAGTTGGAGGAATGATGCAAGTAGACTTCAGATTAGCATTTACTAGCTAGCGCTCTGAACTTCGATCTTGTCAACAGAACTGCATATGATAAGAGAAATAATGTAGTTATTGCTTTTATCTACTGATAGGTTTGATTCAGTCAGCTGCTAGTGAAGTTGAATGCAAACTGATAGCATTTCACTGGTGAAAGCTTTTTTAAAAAAACTAATTTATAAATCAGTGCCCTAGACAGAAATACCATAGCAGCAATTCATAATAATTGCTAATTGTGTGGAAATATATTAATTTCTTTCCAGCTGTCTGAGGTTGGAAAACAGTCTGTTTTAGTATGAAGTGATGAGCATTAATTCATTTTACGTAATTTGATGAAGTGCTTCCTCAGCCTTGATTGTTACTGAAAAGATGACCTGAGTAAACTAAGGCATGGAATACAAACCATAAATAGGGATTTATTTAGGACATAAGGCAGTTAGTGTTGTTAGGCTTTGGCTTGCTTAAAAAAAAAAATCAAGTCATTACTTCCAGACTAGTGGAAAATGCCACACTGATGGGATTGAAATGTTGGAGGTTCTAGAAGTCTATCAAGGAAACAGATACAAGTGCAGTGAAGAATGCTTGTATTTGGAAGTCCTGAAATCACTGCATTTTGGAGAGGTGTAGCGATAAGCAGGACTAACGCAATGGAAACAGCGTTACAAAAGGTGGAAGGAAAATACAGCGCTCACCCGGATCGGAAGATTTGGGGCTCGCAGGAAAAGGCTCCCACCAAGGAGGGATCTCCAGGCAGAGATCCTTCCTCAGGGGCAGTCAGCCCTTAAATGAGGCCTAAGAGGGGTGGAGCCAGGCTCCACCCCTTCTGGTTGCACAGGTGAATTGCCTTCACCTGTGCTCCCAGGGCTGACTGGGTCTTTCCTCCAGGTGCTCAATCAGTGGTTCAGGCCATGACTCAGCAGTTCCCATACAAGAGGAAAACAGAAATTGAAGGTTTCTTCCATAGTGTGGATTGAAGAAGTTAAATCAGACATAGAAAGGAAGCATCCAATTCAGCATAAATCAAACCGCTTATATTGATGAAGAATTTCATAGTGATTAGGATCTAGAAAAAAAGTCTAATGTGTGTTAAATGAACATGTTAGGATTATCTAATATTGCTGACGAATTCTGCTTTGGGACTCAAATGTAATAATGTTCCCACACACTTGAAATTGTCTCTGTAATCCAAGAGTACTTTTGTCAACTTTATTGTCAGTTAGCATATGGTTCCTCCCCTTGACTTTTTCCACAGTTTCCTGTCTAATTCAGGATTGTGATTTCTGCCCATGGGTGGTACCTGTGCATTTTCATGCTGTTGAATGGTTCTTCCAGATTCTGGGACAAGCCTTAAACAATTCTAGTGTTTGCATTTGGTATTAATGCTATGCTTTTATCTCCGATTTCTTCAGTCTTGTTTTCAGTCCATACTCTTGCTCAATTTGATTGTTTTTTGTCTTCCATGAGATTTATTTATGGTTTTTTATTGTTAGAGGATTCAATTGGTTTGTGCATCTCCTCCCCTCCAGAGCTGCAGGGTTGCTCAAATGTCCTGCTATGCAACCTATTGTTGATTATCTGATCTGTCTTATGACAGCCATTAATAACATTTTTAACGTCTCTGAGTATACGTGTAATATCAGACCTCACTTCCCAAAATGTGTTCCTGGAATGCCAAGTAAAAGGCTCAGAATACTCATTTATGTCTACCGATTTGCTGCTACACCAGCCCACCTCCTTTTTTGCTACCTCCTAAGGTTGCTAACTCATCAGCTTTTTGCTTGTGTTTGTACACAAAATAATTCTTCAAATTACTTTGTTAAGGTTCTTTCTGCATCTCCAAGTTCATCTTTTAGATTGCTCTTTAGACAAAATTCAGAAGCTGCTTTTGCTGTTACTCTAGTTTTAATCAATGTGGTTTAGATGAAATCTTCTGGCATGCTTCAGCCACTCCCTAGTCTGTTTGGTATGTTTTTCTACCATCATTCCCCAGCTGAGAGAAATGGTTGAATAGAATTTACTGCCCCATGTCTCAAGGCAGTTATGAACACAGATTGTTTTGTGACTTGTCTAACATATATACTCAGAAAGATCCTTTTAGGTTGCAGAAGGTGAAAAACTGCTTAAACACTATATACACATGAAAGTAAATACAATTGTGTATATATATCAAGGAATTAGGTGAAATGGGAGAGTTCAGCCTAAACTCTGACAGATCAGGTCGATTTTAAACTTCAGAACAGAAGCTTTTAGGCTGACATTAGCAACATGCTTTGTGCTTATAATAGTTCTTACACATTATTATCACTGTACTCTAGCTCTTGCACACTAACCATTGTTCTTAGGGAGTCAAAGCAGTCAGTTTTCAATACTTATGCTTGAAATAACTAAATATGCACTATCATGAATATATTATATATTATATATATGTATAGCTAGCCTCACGTCTTTGCTCATGATGGTTCTAGCTGGTGAGCTCAAGGCAGTCTCACTGGAAAGCTCTTTAATATGGAGGGGAGGGGGCAGGACAGACATGTACTGGATTGAGGTTGGCATCTTCTGCCACCCCCCTGTTTGTGATTTCTTAAATGATTGACTTTCTGGGTGGTTCCTACCCCTAGATTCCAGCTTGTGGTCTGGGGATTAGGCATGTTACTTTGACACACTACAACAGAGGCCTTGCCACGTTAATTGGCTGTTTTGATGGGTTTTCCCCTTGGTCTCGCTGCTGCTACTTAGAGCAAAAGCAGTCTTCCTAGCTCTGGAGGTTACACTTTCTGACTAACCAGTGATTGACAGTTAATGAGTTATGGTTCTGGGGTGTCTGCTTTCAGTCTGTGTTCATATTTGAAAAGCTTTTGTTATCTAGAGTTTAATCTGCACAGTCCTAATAAGAGACCTGGTGTACCAAGCCATAGTTCAGAGTATGTTTTATGAAAAGTTGATAAGGAGCCTAACAGATCAGGACTGGGGCCTTGCATAGGTAGCATAAGACTTGTTGCCTCTTGCTAGTAATGGTAATACTGCATTTATAGAAAAGCATATACAGTCGTACTTTTCTAAGTTTCTTACAGTCTGTGGACTCTGGTTGGTTGCCCTCAAGTGCTGAGGGAGCTGGCAGATGTTATTGCTAGGCCATTCTCTGTTTTTTAAAAGGTCATGGTGAGCAGGTGAGGTGCTTGAGAACTGGAAGAAAGCCAGTGGCACTGCACTCTTCAAAAAGGACAAGGAGGAGGGCGTGGAAAACTACAGATCAGTTAGCCTTTTCCATCTCTGGAAAAGTGATGGAGCAGCTCATCCTGGATGTCATCACTAAGCCTGTGGACAAAAAAGGTGATTGGGAAGAGTCCAAATTGGTTCATCAAGGGGAAGCCATGCTTGACCAATATGATAGCATTCTAAGATGTCATGACTGGCTGGGAAGGTGAAAGGACAGCAATGGATGTTGTCTGCCTTGACTTCAGTAAGGCTTTTGACACTGTCTCCCATAACATCTTAGTAAGTAAGCTCAGAAAGTGTGGGTTAGATGAGTGGACAGTGAGGTGTATTAAGACCTGCCTGTCAGAGCACAGAGGATTGTGATCAGACACACAGAATATCTAGTTGGTGGCCTTTTAGCTAGTGTTGTTCCCCACGTGTCAGTTCTGTGTTCAGAATTGTCAGTGTATGACTGGATGAAGTGCCTCCTTGCCAGGGTTGCTGATGATACGAAACTGGAAAGTGTGGCTGATACACCACAAGACTATGCTGCCATTCAGCGAGACCTGGACAGGCTGGAGAGTTGGATGGAGAGGAACCTAATGGAGTTCAACAATGACAGCTGCAGGTCATGCACCTATAGAGGAACAACTGCATGCATCAGTGCAGGTTGAGGGTTGATAAGTTCAAAAGCAGCTTTTGGGAGGACGACCTGATAGCTCATTCTGGTGGACAAAAAGTTGACCGTGAGTCAGCAATGTGCTCAAATGGACAAGAGGGCCAATAGTGTCATGGGGTATATTAGGAAGTGTGTTTCTAGAAGGTCAGGGGAGGTCTTCCCTTTCATCCTCCCCTTCCATTAAGCCCGGATGAGCCCACACCTGGAATGCTGTGTCCAGTTCTTGGCTCCTCAGTAAAAAGGTGGAACTAGTGGGGAGAGTCCAGCGGAGGGCTACAAAGATGACTGGGGACCAGAGCATCTCTTATGAGGAGCAGTTGAGAGAACTGGGCCTGTTCAGCACAGGAGAAGACTGAGGAAATCTCATCAGTATATACAAATGTAAGGAAGGGCGTCAAGATGATGAGGCTAGGCTTGTCCTGTTGCTGGGCACCACTGGAAGAGGCAACAGGCTCAAACTGAAATACAAGATTCTCTGTCTGAACGTGAGTGAAACTTCTTCAGTCTGAGGCTGGCAGAGCAGTGGAACAGGTTGCCCAGAGAGGTTGTGGAGTCTCTTCTGGAGATATTTAAAATGCCTGGGGAGTCCTGTGCAGCCTACAAGGTGGCCCAGCTTGAGCAGAATTGATAGACTGGATGATGTCCAGAGGTCCCTTCCAACTTCAGTTGTTTGGTGTGTAATTAAAAACAAAATACTCTTTGTCTCTTAGTGTGCGGCTTTCTTGGGTATGGCAAGATGCTTAGATGCAACTCCCCTGCTTTCATCAGGTAGGGACTGTCCATTCCCATCTCCTGAAGTCTGAGGCCGGCATGCTGTACTCTGTCAACTCAACTGTACTGCTACAAAGCATGGCTTTTCTATTAAGGCAAAGTATCCTGTTTGGGTTTTGTCTCATGTGAAATCCATTTAAGACTTTACTGCTACCAGTTCACGCCCAGCTTCTGGAACTTCCATGGCATGCTGAGGTGCATAGTGTGAGATTTAACAAAAAGATAGTTAATCAGTATGAAAGCAGCAGCAGATGTGATTCCTGCTCCTACATTTGCTTATTCTGTGAAGTGATATGCATGATTTTTTCATTCTCTGATGCTCGAATGAAGCAGCCTTGTTTCCTGTTTGATTAATAATTCCTTAGTGTCTTGCTGTGTGTAAGATTCCTTACAAGGTTATCTTAGTGATTTCAAATTAATTCTAAGTGGAGGTTTTTTCAGGTGATAGGGTTCTGATATTTTCCAATGGCTGATTGTGGATATGGCAAATATTTTGGACCTAATAGATCCCTTAGAAGCATCATATGCAGTTTTCTTCAGGGCACTCCATTCTGTAGTCTAATTCCCATTACAAGTCACTGTTTTCTTGGGAGGCAGTTGGAAATAGCATGGATCAGAAGCATGTTTACATATAAACCAATACAGCTGGACTTAATACTACCTAGTAATTGCATATTACTAACAGGAAAATAACTAGAAAAATACTAAAAGGATGGGTACTATAAGACTATAGAATAGTTGATTATATACAAAATAATAAAATAATTTTTATTTGATCACTCTTGCATTGGAACCCATTTGCTTAATGTGAAGAAAACTAGGTCCACTAGGTTTGTTCCTGAGAACTGTGGGCTTCGAATTTAACATGTGGCTTAACTGCTAAGGTAGCACATACAGTATATACTTGTCCTAGACTTAAAATCATGGTTCTCAGATGAGGGGGTTCTTTTGGTGGATTTAACCAACCTGTCATTACAAATGCATAGTGTGCTAACAGACTAATAATAAATTCTGCTCAGTGTGCTCCTACTGTTGTAAGTGCAGCAGGCCTCTAGTTTAGTTTGAAAAGACAAAATTATTTTTTTAATGTGTTCAGTAAATCTTTGAAAAGCACCTATCTAAACCTGAGGTCCTAAACACGATATTTGGATAGTGGCAAAGAATGTAAAAACCATTTACTAGGCTTGGTTTTGGTTTTTTTGAACCAATATACTTGCTAAGATTTTTCTGCAGGTACAAAGTGCCACTAAGATGTTTACATCCACCAAATCAATGATGAGCCATTTAGGTCGCAAAACATAGGACAGCTAATAGTTTGTTCACTACAACATTAAGAAAAAAGTCTTATGTGCTTGCTAGCGATAATGTTGTTCAATGATTTACAAAAATACTGCTAATTTAGCAGTAAAGTGGGCCCTGTTGCTTAAGAATAAGAGCAAGTAAAGACAAAGCAGTCTAGCCAAATTGTTGAGTTTTGTTTGGATTTTGGAATTCAGGAAGTAAAAATGTTGCTTTCTTTTGCAAATTTTGGCTGTCTCTAATTAACCATGTTTTTAGATCTACCTGGATTTTGTTTGAGGAAAAAATAAGTTTCATGATGAAATAAATTCAAACTTGCTGCATCTCACGTGTTTTCAGTACATTTTGCACAAAGTGTACGTTCAACAGTGAAGTATAACACTCAGTTAATTCCACTCTGAGAATTACATCTAGGATAACTAATAGTTTAAAAAAAAAATTGCAAAATTTAAGACTTCATTTAATTTGTACTAAATCATGATTGTAATGTTTGCACTCACAAAGCCACATACTTTCAAAAATAACTGTACTAAAGACAAAAGGACTCTGTTTACAATGTTATCACATCTGTGTGGCAGTGCTAGGTAATGACAGGGGGAATGAAGAGCTGCATCCTTTGGGAAGCCTGTGTGGGATCAGTAACCCTTGCGAAACGGGATTGACAGATTGGAAGTGTTACGGACTATCTGCAGCCCCCGATGCCCTGTATTCCTCGTGGAGAGGAGGTACAAGAGGCTGCATAGAGGAGAAGGAGCTCTTAGTTTGCTTTTAGTTCTCACTGCTCCAGTATGTTAGTACGAGGCAATAAATTACACTAATATCCCTATGCTGTGTCTAATTGATCCCTGTCTTATCCTGTGAGTCTTCTCTCGTATTTTCTCCCCTTGTTCTTTTGAGGAGGAGGAATCAGACAGTGTGATGGAGTTTAGCTACTCACTGGTGAGAAATGGGGATACATTCAGCTCACTGTAATTTTGTGTTACCTAAAACCCAGCTGAACCAGTGCTCTTGTTAGACTAGTTAATTCAAGATAAGAAATCTCAATAAATGCCAAATAAGACATCAAAAGGAAGTTAGATAGGCATACGATGATTCACTCTTGACAAATGCATGATTTACCATCATAAAATAATTTACCATATGATAAAAATACAATAATAACTTTATAATAATCAAATAAAAATATTAACTGCTTATTTTCCGTGCTTTTCTGGCAACTGCAGATAGTTCCTTTTTTTTAAAAAAAAAAAAGGCAGACCACAGCAGAAGAACCCTCTAGAACCTGTATTAGAGTTCACTAAATGAGAATCTGTTGCAAAGTTTTTAATAAAAAATAAAATAAAATCATTCTGAGTTGATCAATAATGGTTTTTTCAGAGTTCAGAAAAAGAACAGGTCACGTGATTCAAGAGTTTTATTTACTCTTGATGAAAAGATTTCATTTTATTTTTATTAATAACTTTGCAAAAGAAACTTTTTTGTATTATCTGTTACATTCTTATCCTTTCTGAGCTGTGGACAAAATTCCTTGCTTTCCCTTGTTGCTGAAAATGCTTTTATTGCCTTCTCATGATCTGTGCTAGATACAACTAGAGGTATTATTCACCACTTCTTGTGTCTACCCTCTATTCTCTAATGTTGTCCCCAGACTAGTTTCAGTCTCTCCTTACAACTGAGGGTAAAGTTTTTCCTTTTTATCTCCCCTTCGCTTTCTATCTGTTTCTATCTATTTGATTTATATGTAAGTCACTGTGTTCTAGCATGGTTTTCTCTTCCTCCATATGCTCAGAAGTGATTATAAAGTAGTATAGCTCTCAGCCAGCAACCTGACAGGACATTGGAGGGATATAACAGAAATTTTCAAGTGTTACAAGCTGAAAATCCGTGCTGATACCAGCGTGTGTCCTGCTGCCTTTTCACAACCAAGATGAAGCAAGGAAGAGAGTAATGTTTTTGTCACACAGGGAAGTAGTAAGCAAGTAGGAGTCGCTGTATACCCCCAGGAAATAAAGCAGGTTGGAGGACTTAAAATACTTTTTCCGAACATCCCCCACCTCACCAGCAGCCCCAGGCAGTATGCATTCAGTTGAGAACTCTGGGCAACAAAACTGCACATTGGTGGCATGACACTGAACAGGAGCACTTGAAAACCTTCATGAAGTTTTTCAAAGGTGTGTTTAGCAGCCTTCAAGAGTCTAAGACAGAGGCAGCCTGCATGTGCCTAGGGCTCCTTCTAGAGCCAGCATTTCAAAGAAAAACATCTAAGTCAATTCCATGCAAGAAAATGCTACAAAAAAAAATGGCTTTGAGCAGACCTTAATGTCCTTTATGCTTCTAAGCTTTATTCTGAGGTAGCTGTAGAGAATCCTTCTGAAATAGAGGCACCAAATGTCCCAGATCCTTCTGTGTAAAGCTAACCTTTACTAGCTCTTAAATTTTGAACAAGCAAGAGCAGTTTACGTGAAGAAACGTTTACTTGGCTGCAGTTACTGAGGAAGTCTGAAGCCAACTCTGGTCTCATGAGTCATAGCTGACTGCACTGCCACAAAATTCTTCCTGTTACAGCTCTCCGATTTGAGGTCCTTAAACCTCCCTTTGTGATTTGTTTTAGTGTTTTTATGTATTTCATAAATTTCAAGAATACTCTTGGGCAGGGGGGAATATTCTAATGAAGAAAGTTATGCTTCCTAAGCCATTTTTTCACTGCTATAAATGGTATTATTTTCTCTACACAAGGAAGCCAGAGCAGTTGATAATAAATCCAACTCAAATCTGCACATCACAACTATTAACTATTCTTGTGCTGTTATTCTGATTGCAGAACTAAAAAAAGTTGTTCTAGAATACCGAGCAGGGACCGAGAGTGTTAGACAAAATACAAGTCTACAGTAAATGAGAATTGCCACTCTTTAGTTCTCTCAGATGGGAATGACACTAATATAAGCAAGACTTAGGTGCTAGACAACTTTATATGAGTGCAACTGCTTCAAAGTTGTTAACAAAGCAATTCTGTATACTGCTATGAAGGTAACTGCAGCTTACAATACACAGGTCTTATGTATTTTAATAATGTATGCAAACCTAGTAAAGACAAATGCAGTGCTCACCTGCTTCAGCACTGTTCTATTGCTGAAGCTTTGACACAGTTTTTGTTTTTTGTGATGCAGTTTTTTTCACGCATGGCTAAGAAATTAAAATGAATAAAGCTCCGCATTGATTTTGCCCTTAGCTAAACGTGCAAACTTCTTTTTCTGCTGCATGTAATTCTTAATACTTTGCTTTATTCTCGAATTTCTAAATTCTAGTCAAATTTAAAAGACTAATTTTTCTGGAATCTCTCTTGAAATAATAATGACAATTATTATTATCATCCTGCTAGAACACATAACTTTTCTGTGAATTGAGTTATCACAGCCCTAAGACCTCTCAAATGAACAGTATCCATAGAAGAGTAATTTTAGGGTAAAAGTAAATATGTGCTACCTGTTTTAGTCTCTAATAAAATTGCTGCAAAATTGTAAGTAATAATTGCTTCGGATGAGGTGTTTTTGTAAAGGAATGCCTTTTGTGTTACATAGGTTTTACAAAATTCTCTTAAGGTAGAAAGCTTGGAATGTCTGAATAACTGATCAGTTAGCTTTTAAGTGTTATCAGAGACCTTAGTGATAGATCTAAGCTAAGATACGAAACCTGTTTTTTTTTTTTCCCCTTCTTTCAGTATAGCCTGAAGTAAGTTAACAAAACTTCTCACTCTTTTTCCATGTAGGAAGGTATCAGTGAAAAAATTTAACTGAAAATTGAGAAAATGAACAAAATGCTTTTTCTAATTCAGGTTGTTTTTTTAATGGCTCTAATTTGTATACATTAAACCAGAATATCTAAAGCTATTAAAAACACTGATTCTCAGCTTGTAAAAGTGTAAGAATCCTCATATAATTAAAGTTCACTTAAGATTATTTTTCTTACACAAAGGGAATTTGAGATGTTTTGTATACTGATTCAAATACTGTCAGCAGTGTTGAGCTAGAATCTGTATAGAGATAATCCACTGCAAGATCACTTCTCCTCCACTCAGGATATGAGCGGAGTTGTTGCTTCTTGTTTTTCACTTCCTCTGATGAGAAAATATGAAAATACCATGTTGAAACTCTGAAGCTGTACCTGCAAGCCTGAAGTATCTTGTAAAGATAGTAGTCATGATCAATAGCAACTTTATTACTTCTAATCATAGAATCATTTTGTTTGGGGAAGACCTGAGATCATCAAGTCCGACTGTTAGTAACAGTGGTCGTGAACAGTTAAGCCCTGGAAAATGAGGCGCAAGCCAGGCTGCCATAAATGATGTTTGTTGATTCAGTGGGGCTGAATATACGCTCTTTTTTCCAACGGAAAACAGTGTTACTTTCTTACAGTGCAAGGTACAATTTATCTGCCAGTTTTTCCATCATTCAGGTGGAATTCACGAATTCCTTCCTGCACCGTTCTGTGGCTTCTTAAAATGTTCCAGTTCCACAATATCTGAACAAGGTATCTCTTCATCCCCAGAAAAGAGACCAGAGCAGCTACCATATAACAGAATCTATGTATCTCCCTATATTTTCCTCATAGGTCATTCAGTGGGTTCCAGACTTAGATGTATTTATTCAAATGGCAGAACTCTCTTCATTTTCGATTTCCAGCTTGGTCCATACATCATCTCAGAATGTATTTATAGGACAAGATAAGATAGTGGTGGACAAGCAGTATCAGAATACGCTAAGATTTGTCTATAACCTTTGTTAATTCTGAAACAAAATTTAAAAGAGTGACTGCAGATGAGCAAGGCAAACTCCTCACAACAGGAGGATGCAAAACGAACACAGGACAGAGATGCATAATTGATAGCTTAGGAAGTGGTGGACTGTGAACTTCATGTTAACCACAGAAGGTCTAAGATCTTATGAGCTATAGAAATATGTCACTGACAACCTCAGAAAGTAACTTATTTGATGCAGTAGCAGAAGAGGAAGTTTGTGAAAGCAGTGTAAAGTAACAGGTAGTAAAATCAGAGACTGTCTTCCACCATTTTCAGTGGCTACAGGTGTAACATTAAGCAGCACATATCAAAAATAAGAGTAATATTGCAGTTTGAGAGATGAAGCTAAACCAAGATGAATATTTTGACAGTAGGAACAAATTAGAAAAAAAAAGTATGAGCTTTATATGGGCACTTGTTGTTGAGATGCTAGCAAAAACCTAAAGTTAAAGTAACCAAGAATTTCAGCTATCTGATGAAGGAATTGATTTTAAAAGTACACCTGAAAACTGTACTTCAGCTTCCATGTGAAAATTAGCATTCGGAATTTGCAAAGGTTGGGATTATTCAGCTAAAGAAAAGCAAGTGAAAAATCTTAGCCAAATTTCAGGAAGTGCACATCTTGAAGTAATTTTTACTAAGCTCTTCATCCTTAACAGGTTCAAACTGCAGAGGAACAATTTTCCCTCCATGTAACATTTAAAATGACTGAAAATGCTGACTTATGAAAAGCTGTTGAACAGAAGGTAGTGAGATGAAAAGACATACAATTTCAAAGTTATATTCTATATCATGAGTAGCTCTTAAAATTCATAAACAGAAATCTCTCAGTTAATCAAAATGAGTTTGATCAGTGAACGCTCTACTTGATAAGAATTTTACCTGACAAGATAGGTGTAAAAACATGATCTCTTTTGCCCTATTAAATACCAAGCAGTATTTAGTCAAGTTATTATATTTCTGTCTGGAGTAATTGTTCACTTTTTAGGACACAGCCTGAACAGTGCTCTTCCAAATGGTCTTGTTGTTGTATACTGTCTTGACGTTATTTTCTTCTAACAAGTGTCATCCCTGTATTTTTCTTTAGAAATATCTTCCTTGCCTGAAGTTAGACTACATGCAGCAAAAATCTTGCCTCTAGTTTAGAACAATCCTTGTCCCTTCTTGTTCTTTCTAAGAAATACATTACTCACAATCTATGCTTATAATGACTTTTTAGATTACTGTGGTGGGTTGACATTGGCTGGCTGCCAGACCCCCTGCATGGCTGCTCTCTCACTCCCTCTCCTTAACTGCACAGGCAGAGAAAATAAGATGAAAAGCTTGTGGGTTGCGACAAAAGAACAGGGAGACCACCTGCCAGTTACCATAATGGGCAAAACATTTGGGCAAGATAAATTTATAGCTGGTTAAAAACAGAGTTGGCTTGTAGAAAACATGTTAAAACTAAAATCACCTTTCTCTGCACCTCTCCCTTCTTGGGTTCAACTTTCCTCCTTCATGGCCAACTTTTCTGCTTCCTCTCAGCTCGCTCAGTGGTGGAGGGAGAATGGGAATGGGCACTGTGGTTAGTTCATAACAGCATGTTTCTACAAGTCCTTTATCTTTGCGCCTCTTCCTTGCCTCACTGGGGAACCATCTGACAGGCTGCAGCTTCCTCCAGGGATCAGCATGGGATCCTACAAGGCCTGCTGTGTTGCTTTCTGCTCCACCATCATCCTCTTCATGGGCTGTAGGGAAATATCTGTGGCACCGTAATCTCTTCCAATGATTGCAGGAAAATCTCTGCTCCTGTGCATGAAGCACTCCCTCTTTCTCTAACCTGGATGTTCACAGGGTTATTTCTCTGAATTCCCTCACTCCTATCCCAGGTACTGCTACACAGCTTGCTTGCTTGCTTGTTTGTTTCCCGATCGTCCCTTCCTTTATATGCTTTCATTGCCACACCACTAGCTTAGCTGATGGAGTCCATAGGGGCCGGATGGAGCCACGTGTGTCCAGCACAAGGCAGGCCCCAGTGCCTTTACACAGAGGCCTTTCTTAAATTTGCTCTGCCAGAGCTCACCCAGTGTCACTCATGACTGAGCCCTGGCAGCGGCAGGTCCCTTGTCAAGCAGCTGGGTCTGGCTGTGATCTGACGTGGGGCAGCTGCTGGGCTCTGCTCACAGAGGCTATCCCTACAGCCTCCCCACTACTGAAACCTTGACATGTAATCCTAATACAAACCATGACCTCATTTTCAGATGATCCACTTAATTGTAAGTAAATTGCGGACGTGTAAATTCAGCGTATGGCCTGGAAGGAGAGAGTTCAGTTTTTAACTAGACTTCAAGTAAAGCTCTTCCCTACCATGTCTTACTAACAAAGCATATTTTTTTCAAATGTATTAATGTTGCTATGCAAAGAAAGGGAATAAAGAAACATGCCTTTGAAAAGGGTGAATAGGTAATGGTCTTAAATTACAGTAAAAGTTGTTTAGATTAGAGATAGAGGAAGAAACTTCCGGACAGCAAGAAGGTTATACAGAGAAATACATTGTGCATGGAAGTGCAGTTCTGAAAGCTTTCTAACTGGATAAACCATGCTACTGTTTTTAACTCCTCCCAGATAGCCTCAAATAGAGATCATGCAGATTACTGTCCTGGTAGTAAAAACTTTGATAGCTAATTCCTGTACATTTGCTTTTGAGCCAGTTTCTGGGAAAGTCTTCCATTTTTTTAAATGCATAATACCCCCAACATGCAGCCAAAAGAAAGCCTGGTAGAAGAGTGATTGGGAACAGGTTTATAAGCTTAAACTATTGAATTGGCAGATTTACAAAGGCAGATAAACATATTTCCCGTATATTGTAATAACCATGTAGGAAATGCATTTTGGAAAAAAAAAAAAAAAAAAGACCTTGAATGAGAAAATGTGATGTCCCTTATGTCCCCGTGTTGTGAGGTTCTGTAAAAACAGAGTACATAATTAATTTTGAAAAATGTTTGAATTATGTAATTAATAGCAGTTAGTTTAATGCATATGATTGTCAGTTTTGTTAGTAGCTGTTCTTTCTGCAGGAAGTTAAAATTTCTAGTTTGAACTTAGGTCCAGATGCTTGAACAAATATATGAAGCTACAAAAAAAAAAAATGGAGCCTTCATGTACTTCTGTTAAACTCGGAGCTCCTTTTTATTTGATTTTTGATGATTGGCTTCTGCTATACCTCTTTTTATTCCTCCAGTAGATTTAAACCAGAAGGATTGTGTATTGTATGTGAGTAGCTTTTGATTTTCAGATCCTCTGAAAATAAGTCTCACTGACACTATGGACTCTTGCATGAAACCATCAAATGAGACTTGCTCTTTGGTTTTTATTTGAGGATTGTTTCGTGACTGATGCACGTGCCTTAATTGTCTGCATGATAAGCATACTGTAGTCTAGTTTGTATACTGCAAAGGACATTCACTTGTGTAGCCTTGTCTTTGGTGTCAGGATCTTGTCGACCTTGAGATCATATCACTTGCCTTAACCTAAGAGCCTTTTAGCTTCCTGCTGTATTTTTACATTTAGCAGAAAAAAATTTTCATGGAGCAGAAAAATTGAAGGTATTCAGCCTTAACTGTAAGACTTCATAAAGAATAACTTTCAATAAAGGAAAAAGCTCTTGGTTGTTTGCTAGGGATTAATTTTGACAATGTCAGGGCACAAGGCAGATGAGATTATTTTGTTCCCCTTTACATCTCAGTTGCCTTCATTGTAAAGTTTAGGTGCATTCAAGTAGTGGTATGGGAAAGGATTGAATGTTGCTCTCAATTATCTGATGTTCTTGTCTTAGATGGTGAAAAATAGCTGGAGGCTGAGGGTGCAGTAGTTCCTTTTTTTTCTCTTCCATGTCATTTTGCTGTAGTCAGCTTTTATGTTTCTGTCTTAGTGGGTTTTCCTACATTGTGTGTATGCCTTCCATCTAAAATCAGTACTAACAGCAATAACCTGAATTTATCTCCTGCTCTGGAATTTTAGAAGAATGATAATAGTAGGGTACTTTGCTGTCTGTGTCCACTTAGTAGCTAAAGAATTAGTTTGGAAGTATGAAATGTTGGTCAGTATTTGCATAGAACACTTCTTGTGATAATTTTTCTTTAATAAGAACATACTAAGCAATTTGGCTTCTGTTTTAGAAGTCTCCCACTTCTCATTTCATCTTCTTTTTCAGAAAGCAGGCACTTTTCATTGTGAAAGTGTACATTAGTTTATTATTTGAGACAGCTACATAAAATGGCATTTAAAATCTAAGAAGTTCAAGGCAGTACAGATAAGCTTTGCGAATTACAGCGTTTGATTGTCAGAATATTCTGTAAGATATTGTTGATCATGTTACTAATTCTAACTTCTCTTGCACTCTTTCACAGCCCCATGATTTTGACGAATGCAGATTTGATATTAGTGTAAATGATAGTGTTTGGTACCTCCGAGCTCAGGACCCAGACCACAGACAACAGTGGGTAGATGCAATAGAACAACACAAGGTAAGTCTTATTTCCTTTCTCGCGTGTTATATCTGGTGATCTTTGTGGAGAGTGGTAAGCTTCTGTGAAAGTACTGAAGCTATATGTGACAGACAAAAGTTCCAAGTTTGAAGCAGTGAGTTAAATGTGTTCCAAAGGAACTGTTTCACTTACCCTTCATAGATAGGAGCTAATAACTGTGAACCTTTTTTGAACTCTCTAGCTTGTAAAAGAAAAAAAACTTGCGTCATATTTAAGTGGCTTTTGAAGGATTTTGTCCATCCTCTCTCGTTAACAAATTGTTTCTTATCTGTCCTACATGTTAAACTTGTTTGTCCTGGAGTCCATTCTTTTACATTATGATTCTGATTTTAGGTGGTTCATCTGTTTGTTCTTTTGGCTGCTTCTACTGAATCTGATTGCAGTCTCTTGTCTCCTTGTCTTCTAAGACCCTACTCTTCATCAATCATTTTAGCTTTCTTGTTCTATGCTTTTGAATTCCATTATTTTCTTAAAGGGCTTGAAGGTCAGATATTTTTAAAGAACGTAATGTAGAAGACATCCACTGTGTTTCCAGGTACAAGATAGACACTGCCTCAAGTTGCTAAGTTTAACTACAACATCCAGCACAATGCAACACCGATATCTGAGTTACACAAGTGCTACAGGAATATAAATTAAGATAGATACGTAAGTAGGTACATAATTAATTTCACCTGTATTTTACTTGTATTTTTACCTTGATCTTGTCAAAGGACTGTATGTAATTGAGAAGTTACAACTTTTCTTGGGACAGCTTTAAAATAAGCAATAAAAGCTCTTAGAACTTAAGTGCTGTCTTTCAGGAAGTTGTCCTTTTATAGCTTGACATCTTGCCTTCACTTTGATACGGACAATGTGAAAACAGATAAAATTAAGTTGCAAAACTAGGATTGTTTTTCTTAATCTTGTGAAAAAAAATGTAGCTAATCTGCAGCATTCTTGTTTCAAAAATATCCACAATGTGTTAGTCTTGCAACACCTGGAAGAAATGTCTCAAGAGGATCCACCAAACAAGTTGCTGAATTACACATCCATAGAACTGGCATTTCAGAAGCTGCTTTTATAAGCATGGGGATATTCATACCTGTGGGTATGCAGAAATCATTCCCTAACCTTGAGCTGCAATTTAAACTAGGTCTAGTGAATGACTTAGCAAATGATTTGGTTAGCTTTTCTTTTTTCATTGAGTGTTAGGTTATTTTTGTATTTTTCAAGTTTCCTGCGTATTCCTTTTTACTCTAGACTGCTTATTGTTCAAGGCAATTAGCATTTGTTTTCATTCTTCTGTGGAGTGGGAAATATGGCACCTAACTTCTAAACAAATGATCAAACTATTTGATATATTAAAGCAATACGTTATTTAAAAGCATTCTGTTAGTAGCATGCAATTAAATAACTTGATCGATATAAGGCAAAGCAAGGAAAAAGGTATTATAGTCTTGTAACACTAGCTTGGACTCAAAAGTATGTCATCAAACCTCAGGAAATGATGTTACTCATTTTTTTCTAGTGCGGTATTATTTGTCTTTATGATACACAGACAGCTTCATATGGTGAATGTTGTAGGTATGTAGGTGCATCTGTTTTTTCAAACTGTTCCTAGTGAAGTTCATGAAGTCTGAACACCAGAAGCCTTGGAAATGTCCTGTATGCTCATAATAGGTGTTTGATCCAGTTAAAACTAAAAACATACATCTAAATCTAGTTTTTAGACTGGTAATGTTTATTGGAGAACATGTCCAACTTATTGTTTCAGTGAAATATTTTCAAAATTGAATGGTTAGTGCTATATTTTCCTGTAATTTGCATATATCTTTGTAGAGAAAATACACTTTGTAGGAAAGATGTAACATTCACAAGCTGGAATTTTGCCTCATTTCCTGTTCAATTTGAATGAGGAAGACTTCAGTGATCATTAGCTTCAAGTAATGTCATCTGTCCTTCAGTTTTTCTTGTGTCATTTTAGAAGCTTTCAATGTAAACACCTGAATGAGAGTAGGAGATGATGAACCTTTATGAGGCAAAATATTTCATTTCACTGAGAAGTTCTCCTAAATTTTCTGAAGCAATTTTCCTGGTCAGATTAATAAAACTCAAGCAGAAGTCTGTTTAAAAGCTATTGTGAGCAAGTAAAGCCTGCTTTTGTTTGAGAGCTGTGTTGTTGAATTGATACATAATAATTTGAACAAAACTGAGAGAGGAAATTAATTCCTGTACTAAGCAATCATTTTTGTTAACTTGAGTATTGCTACATAAAATACTGTGCTTTTTTGTTTTTGAAGCTCTTTGTTGTTTGCTGAGTGGGTAGCTAGTTCTGGTAGGCTGCTTAAGCTGTTTGCTAACAGAAGTACGTTTGTGAGACTTACTGTAGCATTTCACAAGATTGTTTAGAGTATGAAAGAGCCTGAAACTTGACTGTTTCATTGTGTTCTGAACAGAGAAAACACTGATTTACAATGAACTTTAAATATGTGTATGAGTAGACTTAGAAAAACTTACTGCTTCGTAACGCCAGTGAGTAGCTGGTAGCTGAGAAATGTAAAACATCTAATGTTCAAGCATAAAGAGTGTTAGAATTTGCTGCTGTGTGCTTTTATCAGTGTATTAGCCTTTTCTTGTATTGAAGTTCTTGAATGCAGATGAAATGTTTCAATTATAGCTTCTGAAGTGCTTATTAATTTCCTGGAACAGGAGGAAGGGGAAGTCTAAGAGAGCAGTAAGGCCAATGAGAAAAATGGTCCATGTGTAACCATGAGTCCTTTCTGCTAATGTTTTGATAAATGTGAACATAATGGCAGTGCATTTTGCCAAAGAGCTCAAAAGCAGACTTGATTTCCTTATTTCTCTGGTGTAAAAAATATTGATGGTGGAAGAGCACCAAGGAATTGGTGTTATTGAAAAGTTACCCTCTTCTTAAATAATACATTCAAGGACTGACTCTGAGTCTACAAGGTAGTTTTAAAATGAAGTATGGAATTTCTGACATTGTTAGCTCTATGGTATGAGAAAGGGAGAAAATGTCTGAGTTTACACACAGAGGATGTGGGCCTCAGCTGACTTCAAGAAAGCAAAATGAAAGTGTTTAATGTAGTATGAATAAACAAGTAAGGTTTCCTTTTTCATTTACTCTTTCACATTCTGACCTAATGTTTTCATTCTTTACACTCCGTTTGGTTGAATTTAAATTTGTCCTTATTAATTTGCATTACTTTCCAAAGACGTAAGTAAGGGTGGGGTGGATGAGAATTACAATTCACTCTGAGAATAATCTGGATAAATTAACTCAGCAAATTAATTTAAAAGTCCTGAAATGCAGACAACGATTTCTTGTGACATTCATCTAACACCAGAGTTGAACAGTTGCTGAGAATTGGTTTAGAAATAAAAAAAAGCCAGAAGGTTGGTTTCTGAGGAGAGGACAAGGGCTAGAGTTGGGCTTTCGAAAGTTTAACCTAAGTCCAACACCATACAAAGCAAACCTCCTAGTGACTAAAACCAGAGCACCTTTGTGTAATATGCACTTGAAGCGTCTTTAGTATTACAAAATAGCCCACGAAGTACTCTTAAAAAAAAGGTCCTCAAGCCATTCAATTGTTACAAACCGAAAAGAGTACACTAATGTCAGATTTCTTAAGTCCATTCGTACTACAAAACAGCTTCTGCGTGAATTGTGAGGGACAGTAGGTAAAATACTGAGGTATATTAAAGTATTTCTTCAAATTAATCTCACCCTTCTTAGTAGCCTAAGTAGTCTTATACTTCTGTCTAAATAGAAGAGGTTGTACAAGAGGAACTTCTTTCAAGCTCAGAGGAAATCTTGTTTCTCTTCCAACTTGATGGTAAGCACCTGGAATATCTCAATTTTCTATTTCTTGTAATTGAAATATTTCAACTTCCAACTGAAGCCTAAGTGCGTCTACCTATCCCTTCAACTAAATAACCATTTAAATAATTCCACGTTAACAGTAGTTAAGTGAGTCTTTTGTTTGAATACTGTATAAATACTTATCTATAAAATTATTTTTTGTTAGCCATGCTAAAAAAGATGTGAAAAATGCTATTGAAGATAACTTTCTCATGCTGTTTTGTTTTATTAGAGGTGGATAGCACAGCAAGAACTTTCTGAGTAGTTAATCTAGTCAGAAACTAACATTATGGAGTTTTATTTTGTGAAAATAGAGTTCAGCGTATCAACAGGAAATAGACTGTAGAAAGGGTCCTGTAACACACTGAATTTGTTCACAGGCTGTCAACAGTTGAAGAGAGCCTCAGTTCTAAGACAGTCTTTCTCCTCATTTTACACATTCCTAGTTCTATCCCAAGACTGAACTAATATACTTGTAATGCCAATGAAGACATGCAAATAAATCCAAATTTAGATTTGTTGCATGTCTTAATAAGATAATCAAACAGAACAGGAAAATACATACACAGTAGGAATGCTGTTTTATTCGCATACTGACATGACAAACTTTTTAAAATCTGAAGTTAAAAATCAAACTTCTATTAGTACATTAAATCTCATTTTGCTATTTGGCAGGTCTTTGTGGTGCCACTAAAACAAGCTGTTTGTGTGTTTTTATGTAGGCTATATTTACATATATACAGAAACACTGAAAGAAACACTGTGGGTTTTTTTGGCCTTTAAGTATATTTTGGTAAGCTTACTGAATTGCTATGAAGCTACTTCTAGTGAACAGTATCTCTTCTAATGTTGATCAGTGAATGCTAGTTATAAATACATTCTAGATGATGATTTTTTTAAATAAAATTGCCGAGAGTATTTTCAGAAATGTCATACGGTAGAAAGGAACAGAAATAGTCTGCCATTTCTCCATCTATTTCCTCTTCTGGAATTTAGGTGTTTCACTGATGTGTGATTTTAAAACAATTTGCTTTGTCAGCAATAGTGATTGAGATCTGAAGAGGATAGAGGATGTGGATCCTAATCTCTTCATTTTTTGGCATTTCAGCCTAACACAAGCCTCTGTCCCTACTCCCCCTTCCTATCAGTTCACAAGAGTGGCCTAAACCAAAGCAGCAGTGCAGACGGAGAAAGAAATAGGAGATAGAGGAGTAAGTAAAGATTGTCTAACCTTGTCTTCATTTCTCAGATTCATAAAGAAGACTGTAGGAAAGTGGTGATTAGACCCTTTTTTCCTGATTTTTGTAGCTTAAATATAGAAACAAATTTGTTCTTAAGTAGCTCCAGTGTCAGGCACCACCCCCTTTCAAACTGATTTGAGTTGGCATGTTCTATTTACTGTTGCCCTGCAGCACATCAGTAGAGTCCAGATTTTTCGTTTTGATGTTGACAGTTTGGATTCTGTAGGATACCATACTAGTTTCTGTAACAGTTTTTACAGCTAGTTATAATACAGATTATTTGTGCATTAAATGGATCTCGCATACAAGAAGGCTGTTTAAAAGGACTTCAAAGTAACTAATTGTAAAAGACGTTGTGAAAGACAGTAAATGCTGGCATAAAAGGAAAAGACTGGTGAGTTGTATAGATCATGGTGTCTTTTCATTGCTGCTTGAAATTATTGTTTGCTTCACATTGTTGAAATATCCAGGGTTTACATACTAATTGGAGCACAAGTCTTATAAGGAGCTGATGAGGGAGCTGGGATTGTTTAGCCTGGAGATGAGGAGGCTCAGGGAGACCTTATCACTCTCTATAACTACCTGAAAGGAGGTTGTGATGAGGTGGGGGTCAGCCTGATCTGCCAAGTAACTGCGATAGGAGGAGAGGTAATGGCCTAAAGTTGTATCAGGAGAGGTTCAGGTTGGATATTAGGAAAAATTTCATCTCGGAAAGGGTGGTGATACATTGGAACAGGCTGCCCAGGAAGGTGGTATAGTCACTGTCCCTTGGAGATGTTCAAGAAATGTGTAGATATGGCTGGCACTGAGGGACATGATTCAGTGGGCAGCATGATAGTGATCGGCTGAAGTTGGACTAGATGATCTGAGAGATCTTTTCCAACCTTTGTGATTCTGATAATTCTTGTTGTGATTACATGTAGTTTTCAGTTTGTGTAACAAATGTTTTCTGTTAAGGAATTTGTGATGATAAAAGGGAACACCTAAGTTACAAGTAGTATAATTACAAGCTAGTGACAAGTGTATAATATTCCTCAAATTTACTTACTGGTGACATTATTATATGTAACCTCCCACTGCTGGTCACTTCAAGCGTATATGGTTGGTTAAATCTAGCTAAGCTTGTTGGGAGTTTTCTGAAACAGTAGAAGTACAAAGGTTGTCATACTGTTCCAGGATCAAGTGCCTCACTCTTCCCATGTCCTTCTGAGGCACTGAGTGGCAGCAGCAGTGGAACTTGCCCAAGAGGACACTGGAAAACTGTATCCACGTGTATTAACTGTAAAAAGTTCAATTCTCTTTTCAACAGACTTAAATTTTTAGACAAGTTGCTGATGAGCTGTAGGGATGTGTGCTGAAAGGTGTTGCAAAAGGTGTTCACTGATTTTAAACTAGAAAACTATGGATTGTTGCTCAAGCTTATACAGTAACTTAGATTTGGTCTTGCTGCTGCTCTATCACAGTCATATGTTGACATATACAACGTAGCTTACATTCGTGTATATTCACATTTGACATCTCCCTTCAAAGTCCAATTTGCTACAACACTCCCTAATAACTAAACAAAAAGTTAAGTTCAATAATAATCTTCTGAACTCTGCAGTAATAAGCTTATTTATTTTGGATTTTGTCCTGAGTCTCAGGCTGAAGTGGGAAATGCCCAGCTGAAAGATGTAGTTGTCTCAACTGTAAGTAACTCCTTTAGTTTCTGAAGTTCATCAGTTCTTTAGCTGTAAGTGCTGGCTTTTCTTTTTTGTTCTTCATTGATCCCTGACTGGTATAGTACCAGAAAAGAAACTGAAGGGAGCTCCTCAAGGGTCTTAACATTAATTTCTCCCTTAATTTTCTCCCATTTCTCTCCTTAAGAATGACTTTGTTTCACTTTAATAATGTTAGATACTATGTGTGATGGTAAAGCTGAGTGGTCATGGGATCGCTACCTTATTTCTGCTGTTAGAAGGATTTCTTTTGTGCCATTCTCATCTGCTCTAAGTTGTTCTTTACAGAGTGGTCTTACTCACAGTCATTCTGGAGATTATTTCCATCATTTTTGCCGCACTTAAGATTTCTTGTCTGTTCTGTTAGACTGAATAGCTCCCCTTTCCTCAGTCACTCTTAGCATGAACATATTTTACAGCTCTCTTCATTGTATTAGTCTCTTCCACACTCCGTCCTCACCTTTCTCTGAGATACAGCACCAAAACTGGACTCATTATGCTTACTGAGGATCTTACAGATGTTGAACAGAATGTAGGATTGTTTTGTGGGTCTCGCAGACTACCCTGTTTTGCAACACCATAATTTGTTTCACTTACTAAGGCTGTGAGCCACTAAATACTATTCATCTCTAAATCTGTAGATTGTTACTTGCTCTGTATTTGTGCAAATATAGCCAAGTAATTTAACCACATAAATCTAGTGTTTATTCCTCCAATTTTTGCTGCCGTTCCATCACCTTGTATTTTTTGAACTCCATTGTCTTGGATTTTGGTTTCACTCCAGAAACAAATGTTTGTGCTGCTTGGGTACAGTTCAGTTTCATAAGCAATTATTCTTGTTAATCTAGTATTTTTAACAAATGGTGATAATGGTGGCTGACTGAGTGATGAAAGACTACATCAGTTAGCAGTATCATGTTGAGTTTGCATGCTATTCTTATGGGAGCTTGTTATCAGAACCTGTGTACATATGTGGACTTGAGATTATCTTATATCTGTTTGTCCATTAAAGCTGTGATCACTGTTGGCCATATGTTCCTAATTAAAGTTTTCTCCTCCATCTTCTCTGCGCATTAACTGATAGTCTTCGTAATCTTAGTGGAGGTCTTGAACTCTCCTTTCAAACTCCTGCCCCCAGACGGCAGTGAACTTAGTTGAGAATTTTCTTTACTCTTATTATTCCCTTGAATTGGCTTAAATACAGGAATTGGCTGAAGATTTGTGTGTAATAAAGTTTAGACTACAGCCAGATAACTTTGAACCAGGGTGTTTTGAAATGCCTGGAAGAATACCTGAAGAGTGCCTGAAAATTACAGGCCAGAATGCCTGGAATGCTGGAAAAGCCTCATGAGTGCAATGCCAAGTGGAAGAAAACATTTCAAAAATACTAACATAATATCAAATAGCAGTAAAAGCTGTAACTCTGCTGCGAAGCTGAAAGATTATGTCAGTCAATATTTTTGTAATGTTGTTTAATATAAGGTGATGTACATGATTAAAATAAGTGTGGTGCTCAATCTAATGCCTAAGGTCACAAGAACTAAGCAAAGCTACTGCACCTACCATGCAGCTGGCCATGCAGTAAATAACCAGTCTCATTCCTATAAACAAGAATTCTGCTGATAAACAGAGATGTTATTAGTTCATTTTGTAAAAACAACTGTAGTAAATAATATTGATAGCACATACTTTCATTTCATAGAAATCAAGGGAATGCCAGTGCCCATAACTAGCAGAATAGCACACAGTACTGTGATTTGAGCTGTCTGTGGCAGCAGCAGAACTTTTTTGTACAGTCTCCCTGGAAACATTGTTCATTGAGAGACTTGTGTCAAACTTGTCTTTGGTAGATGCCCCTTCACATCAGGGCAAGTGCTTATCTTGGTACTAGAATAGAAAGTAGAGACTGAAATGTGGAAGTAGTGAGTAAGAAACAGTTAAAGGTGACACTTGCCAAATAGATCTGCTTACTGTTTACTCAGAGTCATTACTCATCAGCTCAAACAACGCAGTGTGTTAGCAGTTTATAGAAAAGTCTTAGATGCTCTGTATGCCTCCATCTACCAAATTCAGTTTTTTCTTTCTAAAAAGATTTTGTAAAGGATGTTTTCAGTGAGCAGGGAACTTTCACTACAACAAAAGTCATTAAGTTGATACTAACAGTGCAGAGTCACACCCTAGCCCAGGGTATAGGTACTGCTCAGCCTCATGGGTGGGATGAACAAGTAGCAGTGGGTATATATTTATGAACATTCAGCAGAGGGAACTTCAAATCAATTTATCTGTGACTTTTTGGTTCTTTTGCCTCCCTCTTTCCCTTTTGACCCTTCCAAAAAAAAAAAAAAAGAGTGAATAGAAAGTTGACAGAGCTAATGTAATTTTAAAAACCTAGAGGAGTCTTTAGTATTCTTTTAAAAACCATAACAGGACTTGGCACCTTCTGCTTGTATAAATTCAGTGTCCACTTAGCCCTAATTGGAAGCGTTTAAGGTAATTCTTCAGATATGATTGATGCTGTAGACGAATAAAAAAAGATCTGTCTCTGTGAGAACAGATAATGCTTGAAAATATGCATTTGCTCCCTATAGTGTCATTTAGATGAATGGACTTAATGCAGAGGAATCAGAGTTATGATATCTTGAATGTAGCTATTCAAAGTGGAGGAGGATGTGGGGGGATGCTTTCAATACTAGGAGCTAAATATTAATGTCAGATACATTGATTGATACGAATACAGGCTTAACAATATGTTGAGGCTTGGGCAGGAAGGAGAATACAGGTGCGTCCATCCCTCTTTCTTGTGCCCCTGTGATATGAAATAACTCAGGAGTATTTGATGATTACCTCAAGTTCCTGGTTTAGGTAAGAGAGTATAGCCAGTGCTGATAAGGGACACTACTTGTCCCAGTATACTTTATGACACTGAAAGTGAAACTTGTTGTAGAGAAAACATGCTTTTAGGGAAAGACGGGACGTATTGTTAAAACTTAGTAGAAGTTACAAAAGTTTTTCTTAAAATTGAATCAAATATACTCTTTCAAGGAGGAAAGTCAATCTTGCTATTTCTTACAGATTCCATTATTTTAGCACTGGGATCAGCAGGAGCTCTTAAGTGACAAGCAATGTCGTTTGTATTCATGTTACTAAATTTGCAGAGTGCACTTACTGCTGGTCATTGTGTACTTCCTGAAAGAAGACTTTAGTGGAAAGTGAATCAGCAGTTTCAGTTGACTACATAAGCATATGCTGCAGTAAGCTTAAATGTTGTCAGTTACAGACTGTTGAAACTTCCCTTTTAGAAAAGGAAAAAAATAAGTTCTTCGCCTTTCTTGGCACACTTTTGCGACCCTTGGGTCTGTGTTCCAACAGTAGCTGAGTTGCAGCTTTATCAATAAATACTTGCAGTTGAAACTCCTTAAAGCTTGCTTTCAGTCAACTCCAGACTCACACACTTGATTAATTACAAACAGTACAGATTGTTTAACTTTGACCAACCCAGCCTTTGCTTGTGTGTTCCAGTTATGTTTCATAACAGTCACTTTGGCTTTAAGAGTAGATGCTATAATTCTCAGAAGAATACTTCCTTGTAGGGTGGAGGCTTGGATGCCTAATGGAACTTCCTCTGAGCAGAAGGTGGGACTAGACAACCCCTGCAACCTCCGTTACTCTGATTCTGTGATAAATCCACATTTTGTATGTAGCAGTCAATCTTTGTTGTTCATGCTGTATTTTCTACTTCACATTGGAAGGAATCGCTGTTCCTGTTTCAAAATGATTTTTTTAACAAACAATGAAATTTTACTGCCTCGAATTTGCAGATACTCAAGTTTGTTAAATGAACGATCTGGATTAAATCTGTCTCCTTTAAGTTTTTCCTTTTCTTGCACTATTCTAAGGTGTGGCATCTACTTATTTCCATTCTTGTTTATACCTACTCCCAGATACACTGAACTGAGGTTAAGCTGGAAATAAAATACATATATAATGCCCTATGTGGTGTTTGGTAGGTTTAAGGAAACGGGGTAAACCTACCAATTTGAAATGTAAAAAGAAAGTACAGAGGTAAACAACAGCAAATTAGATTGCATTTACTGTAATCTAATCAAGCTACACATAGAACTTAAGGTTTGTTCAGTTGTATCTAATTGATCTTCAGAGACTTGGCTAGTTGTTGCTTTAATTCTTGACAAGCAACCACGATGGCTCCTTCTCAGCTACTTCCCTTAACTTTCATCAACAACTGGCAATATCAGTCATACGTAGCTTCTGTTTCTGAAGTATGCATGTGAGTAGACAGGTGTTTCTCTGTGCACCCAGAGAAAACCTTGTTCCCTTATGTGTTTGGGTTGGTCACATGAAAGGGAAGCCTCCTGTGTGACCTGAAGCTGCAATTAGAAACAAACTTATGTGTCAGCTGACTGAAAGGGCTTGCTGCGAGATGTATTGATCTGTAGTGTCACTACAGAATGTTCGAAAAAAAAAAAGGCTTTTTCTTCTGTGATACACACGCAATCTGCAAAGTTTTGTTCTACTGTCTTAGACTGTGGAGCCTGTTTGAGTTTAGCACTTTGGGATTGGAACACCCTAGCTCCACTTTCCTGCCACGTCTGTGTGTAGTACTTTTTCGTGCCTGAATGGGCCAATGTATATGCAGATCTATGTGAAGATCCTGTGGCAGCATTCTGTCGTAGAACCATAGAATCATAGGATTAGCTAGGTTGGAAAAGACCTACAAGATCATCCAGTCCAACCATCCACCTACCACCAATAACCCCACTAAACCACGTCTCTCAATGCTATATCTAAATGTTTATTGAACACCTCCAGGGACAGTGACTCCACCACCTCCCTGGGCAGCCCATTCTAGCGCCTGACCACTCTTTCAGAAAAGTAGTATTTCCTAATGTCCAGCCTGAATCTCCCCTGGCGCAACTTGAGGCCATTCCCTATCGTCCTGTCACTAGTTACAAGAGAGAAGAGGCCGACCCCCAGCTCACTACAACTGTCACTGCTGTGCAGAATGGACAAGGAACTGTAGTGCAGTTAAGGCACAAGTTCTTGCAGAAAGTGCTCCAATGGCTTAGACAGAGCACAATGGTGCTCTAATGAAATGAGACAGTTAAATTACAACAAGGAGGCTGAGTCATGACAGGCTCGCTTTTATCAGCAGTACACTGTTCTCTAGCTGATGTTTACTGTGGGCAGATTTTTATTTTGGTATTCAGTGCTGTATTGGTATCTGTTCTTGTCCAAACTTTTTTACCCCTCTGGAAGACACTAAGTACAAAAAAGGTGCACGCAGCTTAATGCACAACCTAACAATGGCCAACAGTATTACAACCTGAATTAAATGAGTCACAGTGTTTACTTTCAAAGTCCTGAGCATTTTGGTAAATAAGTCTTTTGGTTTGCTTTCTTCCTTGTGTGTTAGAAGTAGCTTTTTTTTAAGCTGTTTTTCCACCAGTTCCTAAGTTTTTCTGCGAGGGCAGTGCAGGTGTGCTTATTGTGGAGACTTGTGCTGTACTTGAAGTTGTGCTTCTGATTGTCTGCACAGAGGACATTGGCTTGCAGCAAGTAAAAGCATTCTCTTTTCATTCTCTTTTCATACAAATAGGTAGTAGGTAATCATAGTGTGTGGGGTGCTTTTATGTTGGCAGATTAAGTTGCATTTAGTATTTTTACTGATACATGTACTGACATCATGTGTAAAGTCAGACATTTTAAGCTATCAAATACTACAATTCTGGAACTTTAATTGCATAAAACAGTCTTACAAACACCCCTAAGCCTGCTTAAGTTTGTATTACGGATAGAGTAAATGAGTTATTACAAATGAAGTATCTGTGTATCACTACTGAATGACTTATGGGTTTGGAAGGGTTTAAGCAGAACTCTGTTTCTTTGCAAAGTTCATCTACATACAAGGAAAACTAGTTTGGTGAGAACTTGCTTACCACGTACACTGTACAGGATCACAGCCTGTGCATATTGTTACATAGTATATGAAGCTCATACTCACTCTGAGCTCTGACAAGTGCAGACTAATGGTAGAGCAGCTGAATGTGAATCGCTTCTACTTGGTCGTGGGTACTTGAGGCAGAGCTGTACGGTTTTCAGTAGGTCACATGTTAAGTGACATACTAATTGTAACATTATTCTAAGCCTTTGTGCTTGTAGTTGGATGAAGTTTCAAGAAATTTGTGTCTAAATATAGTGCCAAAGAGCTTAATTTGATGCTAATTACTTTGGACAATCTTAACTGGAAATTATCATGTTGTTTCACTGTTTTGAAATACATAATCAAGAGACGTCTTCAGGATAATTTCATTAATCTCCTTCAAAATGTTATGTGCAACTTCTCATGTATTGTCACTCTTCTAGCAGTAGACATCATTGTTACTTCTTTCATACTGTGCAGAAAACTTTATGTGGCAATGTGTTTCAAGTGTAATTATAAAGGCTAAAGGTAAAAGTGCTCTGTTTTTAATTGTCAGCCAAGAAAAGGAGGTTTGTATGCTCAGGGACTGAAGCAGGATAAGGGTTACTGTTGGACTTTGACCAATAGTAACCTTTATGCGTATCTGTTTGCTTTTCTCTAGTTCCCTCTAGTGGTTACTAAGGATATCGACTTGAGGAGATTAACTGGTTTGTTTTTCAAACGTGTATGTTAAATAAACTCACCCTGAAGTATTATGAGGCGTATGGGAACAGTTTGTCCAGTCTGGCTTGTTAAATTCAGATGGTTGTGATATTTTTTCATAGGAATACATGCTCTCACACTTCAGGTTGGTGGTTCAGTAGCTTTTGGAGGTGAATTTTTATCCTTGTAGATATTCAGACAGGCCCCTTACCTGACACTTAATCATACAGAGACCTTAGCATAATCTAAATTTGTTTCTAAAATATTTTGAGCCTTCAAAAACAGTGTGTTGAGAGCTGCATTACGTGAATGTTTTGCTTTTCTGTATCTGAGGTTAGGTTAGGTGTTATGTCTAAATATTTGAAGTGCTAAGATGAATTATCACCTTAGCATTCTGTTTTTGTTATGTCAGGCTTGTTCTTGGCCCACAGGATAATACCATAATGACAGAATCAAGAAATACTAGTTTCTGTAAACCAGTTCATGTTTTCCTTTAACTTCTTAAAATGTCAGTATGTCTAATGGGTACTGATAAAATCAATCAGTAAATAAATCCTTTGATTTGCTTTCTTCCTGATGCACTAGAGGCAGCCTTCTGTAAGCTTAGGATCTTAAGATCTTACAAATGTTTCTTACAAACTCTTTTCTTCTTGCTATGTAGAACTGTTGTTTTTTTTAATATAGTTAATCTTTCAGAACTTTACTGCTTTCCAGCAGTAAATATATATATATATATATGTCATCTGACAGTTGTTGCCTTGTTAGTTTGTGCTTAAGAATCTTTATTCTGGCAAATTGATTAATGACTGGAAATGGCAGGATTCTATGTGGATAAAGAACTTTTAGAGCAGACTGGGCTTTGTTTCTAAACAAACAGTATTTTTATACAAATAGATTGTTTTTATACAACTTCAGCTCCGGCCAGCTTCAGGAATCTGAAGTTATATCAGAAACATAAGGAAAAGATGCATGTCCCAAGGAGTCCTTTAGTTTCTATAAGCTTTCTTTATGCAAATCTGTAATTAGTGCAGTAAGCCTTCTTTGGTATTTGGAGAGTTGTGAGGGAAGTGAATACTGAGATCTGAGTACTACAGCAAAAAGAAAATGGGAAGAATAAGGAACAGGTTTTGAAAACCAGGGAAAAACAGACTAGATTTGTTGTTTTAAGGATGCAAAACTAGCTCTTTCAAAAATATTTTTCCCACCTTTTCCCAAATGACTGGCAAAATTGCAATTTCAACAGAGTATAATAAGTTGTTATAGCTTCTCTTCAGGTGTAGAATTGATTCTTCTTGAATCCTCTTTTAGACTTAATATGGACTTTTACAGTCTTTGCTAATCCTTCTTCAAGTGCTTGCTACTTTTTACATGCTCCTAGAGTATGCCAAGCATTTAATAGAGATTTCTATTCTGATGTATAGGTGAATGAGAAGTGAGGAGAAGGAAAACAGATCTATTCCTGTGTGTGGCAGTGTCAGGGTAACACTTAACTGAAGTAGATGAATAACAGCATAAATTATATTTGTGTTTTTCCAGAAGTATTTAATAGTGCATCTGCTTATTGACTAGCATGATGAGCTGTATGCATATCTATAGGTTTGTTCTGTATTTCTGTAAAGCTTTTTGAGATGTCTGTAGATCCTGTCAAGACTGTGTAGCTGAGTTCTCACCTGTCAGTACTGGCCAGGTTACTCCAAGCTATGTCCCAGCATAGCCCAGAGAGATGTCCCGCACTTGGCAGAGAGAAAGCCACCTTTTAAAGTATTAAAGCAAGTCCAAAAATGTTCCTCGGCGTATTGGAAACCTAAACCAGTGCATTGGTGCTTTTTATGTCAGAGTTTAGGTGCAGAATGGAGTTTGCTGGTTCTTGTTTAGCTCTACAAATCTTGTCTCTTTCCTGACAGCCCAAATTCACAAGAGAGGCAAATGTCATCCTTTCCCTTTCTTCTTATAACCTGGTGGCCCAGCAGTACAAGATGCTTTAGTTTTACTTCTAAGTCAGCAAAGGGAAGCAGTTATTGTCAGCTTGGTCCTTGACACTTTGCTCAGGAAGGTCATGCTCTTCCTCAATGGTTCCTAGATCTGAGAAGCAAAATCTTGAAGACTTTGTTTCTGTCACTCTCTGTAGACTCCATGATGTTGTCTCCTCAGCATCCTGCCTGTTCTTATCTGTTTGGATCACCTGCTCCTCCCTGTTAATCTAGTCTGGAATCTCAGCATTGAATATATTTGTTGAATAATATTTAGTGAATTGTCTTCGCGTGCAAAGTAACAGTTAAGAAACCTCATGGAAAAACAGAATAGATCCATGTAATTAAAGACGGGTGTGGACTATGTGGATAAAGACTTGTCAAAGTCAAGTCATTTGCCTTTGATTGCCTCTTTTCAGCCTTATTTTCAAATCTGCAATAGTTTGTGGTTCCAGAGCTTATTAACCTCTGCACCAGTCTAGCTTTTGCAGCTACTAAAGATCCCCATTGTTCACAGACAGGGTATGGTGACTTACCAATAATATACAGAATTTGAGAAGTAATGACCCAAAAGATGTTGTTAGACTAAGCAAGTGGGTATTGCAGTTACCATAATCTCAATGCTGTAGTATTGCTACAGTGTCTATTTTCATCAGTTTCTTTGTTGTGCTTATTCTCCAACTCAGAATTTCTTTTGGTCTTGGGCATTTAATATGCTTATTTACTGCAGAATTGCAGTGTTTATCACTGCTAGGAGCAAAAAAGTCTACATTTCTTTTCCCATTTTTGCAGTTTTGAAAAAAGTTCACATTGGAGCATTTTCAGCTTTTTACCTCTCTTAACAGAGTACTGCACTGTGGTCAGGAGGGTTGTATGCTGCTGTGACCTGGATTGTGACAGTCCTGTCTTTGCCTTCCTGGTTAATAGCCACTTGGCTTTCAAAACCTTAGATTTCCATTGCCAGAGCCTGTGGAACAACTGATAAAGCAGACCTGCAGATGTGTGTTAATTGTTATTTTAACTTCAGTACACAGAATCGCATCCCAAAGTGCCTTCAATTCCTATGTACTCTTGGGTCATGTTAGCAGTACCATTTCTTTCTTCAAGTACATGCTGAAATACTCACAGTTAGTCTGAAAATCACCCTTGGATCATGCATGTTTGACAGAAGATCTGTTCTGCTTAGTCCATGCCAAATCCTTCATGGTACCTTCCAGCTCTTTCACAGTTCTCTTGTTTTCTTGTAGATGTTATTTTTTAGTTACTGTGGCTTTATCTTTTTAATCTTTGAGTGGTATTTTTTCAGAAATATGGCAGAAAACATGATTACAGTTGCTATATTCTAATGTCTGTTTCATCACCTCCTAGGGTGAGTCTTATGTCTTAGAGGGAGGAGCTGCTTGCATTATGTAAAATATTAAATAATTTATGGTGCTAGCTGAAAATAACTGCCTTTGTGGACAAACATACATTGAAGCACTTGACATGCACTAAAAAAGACATAATCAAAATAATTCTTGAAGACGTGGGACAGTAATTTGCTTTGTTTGATCTTTGAGTGGAGGAGCTTTTCTGCGAGTCTGAGCTTTATTCCAGAGGATTACCGACCCACTTTAGGAAACCCTTTACTTGTGGATCCATGTGAGCTATCATGGAAATCTGCTATATGATTCTGTGAATACTTAACAATTTTACTGAAAGCAGCTTTGCTGATGCACTGCCTTTTTGCTGATAACAGCTCCTGCTCCGGTAAAGAATCACATGAAGCTTTGGTTAATGTGACTCTTTCCTCTTGCCTATCATAATTAAAAAAAACATTTTGAAAGGATTACTGGATTTTATGCAGCATCTTAGAAGGCTCAAGCTGTTGCAGTGTACTAACAAATGCCAGTTTTAGTGCATCTAAATCTGTGATGCATGCATGGAATTTCAAGGGACTGCATCTGTATACTGGGCATGGTAATTTAGCCTTAGTGCTTGATGCTGTGAATCAATACTACTTCTCCGAGTTATTTTTATTTTCAAGCAGAGACTGTTAGTACCAACATATGGACCCTACTCACTTTTCCAGTTTTTCATTCTGGGAAATTAAAAAATTGTGTAAACAGAAGAAGCTTGTATCGAGATTCCTCTTCTCAATGTAATGAGTATTTCTGCGGTGAATAGTTAATGATGTTCTGCTTTGCAAGACATAAATGCGGCAGTGACCTGCTCTCGTTTAGATGTTGCGGTAGTAGAATGGTGGGGCTTTGCATGGTGCATGCTTACATTGTTTGTGTTAATCTGCTTGCATATGCCTGCTGTGAGCTGGATGACTTGATTCTGCGTCAGTGATAAAGCAATACTTATTTTCTCTTTCTTCTGATGAATAAGTATTCTTAGTCTTGATTTTTTTGTCTTTCACTTTGGTTATTAAAACATAATAAAACATTTGAGCTTTGTGAATGCCATCTGTAAATGCAGATGCTTCAGATTCATGTTGTGCTGTTGAGTGTGCTTGCTTCTTGGTTGCAAAGAGTTAAAACTGTCTAAATGCTTTTTCACATAGCAGCTTTGAGTTGGCATGATTTGCAAGCTTATAGGTTGATGTCTTGTGTTAAATTCTGAAACATGAATAAACAAACTGATTAATCATGAGCACAAATGACTGTCAAATGTACTGCTGAGAAGATGCCTTTAAAAAAAAATCAAACTTAAATAATTATATGAATTGGAGTTTTGTTTTTTTTTCCCACCCAGCTTTTATTTTGTGAAATAATTTAAATGGGCATTGACTATCAGGGTAATGTTAGAAGAAAAGAATTTAAGTCAGTGTAAGTCGCAAGGATTTCTACTTCTGAGGTTTATCTTTTCTTCTAAGCTGTATAGAAGTGCTATTAGAATGGACCTTGATTAAATCTTCAGGTATAGACATTCTAAAATTTCACTTGCTAAGCTTAAATCTCTCATTTTTGCATACACGTGTCTTGCTCACTTTAAGGAGAAAACATTCAGAATACATCTGCTCTTCGTCATTAAAATACTGCCTGCAATACATTGGATATTTTTACCATGTTTTAAAATTAATCTGTTCATGAAGTCATATCCTACTGAAACATTTTCCCTTCTTTCTAACTTGTACAACTTATATAGAAATTAAATAAGACCCTACTGTCAAACTGACAGAAGAACGAACACATTCAGGATCATTTTAATATTGGTAGTGTATGATTAAGTCAGCAATGAAGCTGACACTGGAACAGTTAATTTTGTTTAGATTTGCATTTACAGGAAATGTTAGCATAAATATTTTATGATGAACCGAGATGTTTTATAACTATAAAATACTCTTGTGGTTTGTGCTTATTAAACACTTCTTACGTGAAATAGTAGTATTGTATGTCTAAAACTCTTAATTGTACTCTTAAATTATTTTTATTCCCTTACCTGCTTTGATTTCTCTTGTCAAATCCTTGGAGGACTTAAAGTCCACTAAAAAAAAAAAAAAAAAAGCCAAAAGCTCTTACTTGAATATTTTAAGAAAACTGATCAAAGCTTTAGAATTTGGGTACTTCAAGTCCAGTGGTCAAAGCCATAAGCTTTGTACTGTAATACTAAGTGCATTGCAATTCAAAATGTGGTTCATTATCTCAAATATACTACCAAAGCCCCTTATTACTTCAACTTTACTTCAACTGATATCTTTAAATGAAGAAAAAAAAAAAGCACACCGCTATATCCAGTATGAATGTTCTTAATAAAACATCTACTCCAATAGATATTTTGAAGAAATGCTTTAAACAAGTAGTCAATTCTGAAAAGTGGAGCTTTTAGCTCTTTTGTTGCTATACTTTCATAGCTATTTTTCTGGGACTTTTACTCACTGTGAAGTAGCTTTAAATGCATGGTTTGTAGCAAATGACTAAATGATGTATACATCCTTAAAATCTGACTTAAGGAAACTGCTTCTTGCATTCCATCATTTCACTCTAAGCTGTCATTAAACATAAACTTCTATGTAGGTTATAATATTTATCTACCTTTTGTGAATTTAAGCAACAAACTTCAAGATGTGCTATATAAAATCTTTCAAATTTACAAATGCCTCCTTTTTTGTTGTTATTAATGTAAATGTTGTGTAAAATGATCATTTAACTTTCTTTCAGTCTAGACTAGTCATTTCTAACTACACTTGTATTTCTTGGCCATACTCATTTTTCAACTTCTGCTTCTGGTACTCATTCTGTTTTTTTCAGAAGTCTATTCTGTTTCCTCAGTTATTTTCTGTCTTCAGCCTTATTCTTCAAACAGGCCAGAACCCTTGGCTCTTTATTGCTTATTTTTTTTTCTGAGTAATCACATTCAGACATGTTCATTTAACTACTGTGTTAACAACTCTTCAGCCATACCTTCATTTCCACAAAATGGAGTTTCTCTGCCGCTGTTTCTTTCGTAACTCAGACATTGTCCAAATACTCCTGTTTCAAGCAATGCTTCAAACAACACTTTTTCATTACTCCCTGTTTTTAATACTCTGTAAGTTCATTTGCTTTATTTATCAGCACTTTCCTCACTATCCAAAGCAGCTTCTAATTTATAGGTAGCTACCATTTTTCCAGATCATTATGATAACAAAAAATAGATTCATGTTAACTTCACAGGTATTCCATCAACATCTTAAAGTTGCGGGCACAATTTGAGTTAAGCTCTTAATGCATACAGGCAAGAAACAACGTTTTAGAGGAAGTGACGTTAATTGCTTTTATGGCTTCTTCTCATATTTAAAACCTCACTACTCTGGTTTTTGTGTGGTTTGTATTTTTTAGACTGAATCTGGCTATGGATCAGAGTCAAGTTTACGCCGCCATGGCTCCATGGTGTCTCTTGTTTCTGGAGCAAGTGGATATTCTGCAACATCCACCTCTTCGTTCAAGGTTAGTGAATAATATTTTCTTAATATGGATGTGTAAATACGGCACTTAAGCAAATGAGAAAAGGATATGTTATGTGAAGGTCCGTTCACACAACTAGAGGGAGGAATACCAACATTTAGGTTTACTGTGTAATTTGGCATGTGGTGAAGAACAGATCGTACAGGAAGCTTTCACATGCCTCTGAGCAGTTGTCCATTTTAAATTATAGTATCTTCTGATGGTAAAAAAAAGAAAAATCAAACCTGTTAGGAGAATTTAACCTTTCCCAGTGTACCCCTGAGAATACAAGGGCTTCTAAATTAAAAGATGTGCTGGTTCTGTGACTTAAGAGATTTGATCATTAATACCAATTGGCAAATGATTTTTCCAGTTTCTAGTGCCTAAAATGTTTAACATTTCTATTTGAGTGGGCTGTGCTTCTTGTGGGAGCTGAAGAGGAGCAACGCTAGAAAGGTGTGTCGAGATTAGTACAAAAACTAGAGCTGAGTATTTTCATGCAAATATCTGCAAACTTGGGATTAAGGAAAACTGTTATTAATAAGCTTTTTTGAATGCTCTGAAGTAGTAAGTGCAACAAAGAGGAAAAGTTGAGACCAGAGAAAGAAGTGAGGAAGGAACACTTATATATAGTTTCTTATAATCATGTTCTTTGAACGTTAACAGGATTTCTTAGCTACTGATACCTGAAAAGTCATCAGTGTATCTGAAAGATTTATTCTTCATAGATGCAGAATTTTTTTTTTCATTGAACTATTGCAGAGTATTTAGAAGCATTTGAAGTGTTTTTCTCTTGTATTTTCAGAAGGGCCATAGCTTACGTGAGAAGCTTGCAGAAATGGAAACCTTTAGAGACATCTTGTGTAGACAAGTTGATACTTTACAGAAATATTTTGATGCCTGCGCAGATGCAGTTTCCAAAGATGAACTCCAGAGGGATAAAGGTAAAATTGTTATTGGAAACTCTGATCTCCATAGAATCTAAATTTCTATACAGTAAGGAATAGCCATTTAAATGGTTCTGATAGTATTTGATGCCCTATGAGGAAAATAGAAATATTAAATTTCTCTTTAACACAGTAATCAATCATTGATGTTTCTGCCTAAATAATTTTAACTATTTGCGCTGCAGTGGTTGCATTCCCTTAAAAAAAATGCTTAACTTTGCTCTTAACCTGTAGCTGACAACCTTACTGAAAAAAAAGATCTTTTAAGCATTTGTTGTTATACAACATTTTTTTACCTTTATAAGATGAAATCAAGGTAATTTACTACTGTGTTTCTTATCATTATTTTGGAAAAAACATTAGGTTATTAGTTTGATAGGAACAATATGTTCTTACGTAAAGGCAAGGGTGCTGCCATATTGTATGCTTCAGAGGTGTATTGGCTGAAGGTAGAATACTGTACAGTTTGAGTGTGCACTTGAGATACTAGTAGACCCAGACAAGGATATCTGCATATCTGAATAGTTTTGCTCAGAGCACAGCTTGTTTTCATTTTCATACACATTTCTTGGGGCATTTGTATTTACCCTTGGGTTTGTTCCCTCTCACTATAAAAAGTCCTGAAAGTTTTTTTTAGTGAGAAAACGATAGATATGAACAATTCCACTCTTTTGCAAATTTTCTAGTGTAGAAGAGCTGAATTGTGGCTTGTTGCTTAACCAGTCATAAGAGAACCTTCTTCCCCTTGTACACTGACCAAAAATCTCCTAATTATTCCTTATAGTAATGTTGTGGTTGTTCCTAATGGGGATTAAAAAAAAAAGGCAGGAGGATCGTGACTGTTTGATTTTATAATAGGAAAAACATCTTGTGCTGCTTAGCTGTGAAAATGCCCCTAGTTTGTTCTTATTCACTGAAGAGCTGGAAAAGCTTTCTCTCCTAACATGTTATCTTTCTCTCCCTAATTCAGTGGTAGAAGATGATGAAGATGATTTCCCTACAGTGCGTTCTGATGGGGATTTTTTACATAACAGTAACAGCAGTAGGGAAAAATGTAAGTATATCTAAACTTCACTGAAAATTCACGTGAATAGTGTGATAAGCTTTATATGACTGATATTTATGCTTTTGTCTGAGAAGAAAGCTATAGGAATAGTTGTTCAAATCTGTTACAGGAAGTTTTTGTTCATTTGAAAATAATCATTCATTAGTTGTTCCTCATGATTGTCTTGAGTTAATTTAATTCACACAAATATTAATGGAAGCTGGTCAAGCTGATAATTCCTATTGTGTTCGAAGTCTCTTCTAAAAAATTCTGCTGGAACAGCTATGTCATTAAAATATTGGGAACTAAGAGTTGTAATAGATGATCATACTTTTTTCTTGTGAGTGTTGTCAACTTGTATGTTTTTTTTCCAAGTTCTGTGGCTACATTATGACTCAGTCAGTGTTGTTACTGATTCTCTCTCCTCATAATTTCACCACTTTTTATCTGTATTTTCCAACGTTGTGATGAACAAAATCCTGATTTTTTTCTAATTCTTATCTTAAAAGATCTATTTATAGTCATCTTCCTCTATCCATGCAGTGAATGTGAAACTCATGCAAGTCCTGCTTTTTGAAAAATCTTCATAGAAGTGGCCTTCCAGAAGTTGTATATGTGTTTAAAAACTATTTGCATTCTTTTTAAACTTTCTCTTGTTTCCTCACTGAAATTATTTCAGTGTTTGTTCACTAGATGCTGACAGTTTAGGTACATGCTAGATCTTGGTTCACATAGTTTTTATATTATGCTGTCTCTCTTTCAAATCTGATGGAGTCTTAAAAAGAAAGTAGTTTTTTTCTAAACCCTAAACACTTTCGTGAAGGACTTGAAAATATGTGGGCAAAATAAGCCTTTTTTGTCTCTGCTGTTTTCTTTATAATGAGCTGTGGTTCCTATGTCTTGCCGCTTTCTTTTTATTTAAGTGCTTGTGATGTTTTCACTGGTAGACTCCAGTAGCTCCATCACATTGCTCTTTCACTCTTTCTCAAGAGAATGGGAACTAGATGTAATGAATCCAGGCTCTTGGGCTGAGTTAAGGAGCAGTTTAATGAAAGGAGAAATAAAACAAGCAAAAGCCATGCGGAAGCAAATGGAGGAACTGGTATTTCCTACAGGCATGTGACACCGCCATGTCTTAGGAAGCTAGGACTCAATACGCATAGCAGTTACCTGGGAAGACAGACACTTTCATAATGATAGCCTCCGCTGGTCCTTCCCCTTTCCCAGCTTTATTGCTGATTTTGATGTCATACCAAGGGGATATTCCATACCATCAGTTTGGGACATCTGTCCCAGTTGTTTCCCCTCTCCACCTCTTGCTCACCCCAGCCTACTGACTTTGAGGGGCTGGAGAAGCAGCCTGCATACTGCTCAGCCACAGTCAGTGCATTCTAGCTACAGGCAGAGAGCAGTGTTGTGTGGGCTGCTGTGGGGAAAGTTAACTCCATCCTGGTCAGGCACTATGCAGTTGTTCTTTCTAGAATATCACCAAAACTGTAATGAGGGATGAGAAAGAGAGGAAATGGAAGGCACTTTAAACATACTTCCAGAATGAACAATATGAACAGACTTTTCAGTGATATAAAACGCTTCGTCTGCTAGGGATTAATTATAGTGCTGGCATCAGAGGTTAAGCAGTGTATAACTTTGAAATTCTGGAGTAAATCTTTTGGGCTTCTTGTCAGCAAATATAAGCAAGTTAGCAATATTTACCTGTAAGGAAGTCTAACAGTTCCACCAACCCTATGTAAAGAATCTACATTTTTAAGGACTTCTAAATCACTAGAACAAATTCCAGAAAAATGAGAAGTTTTTTTTTAAAACATTAGTGAGTACTTAATTTCATGGCATGATTCATTTTGAAAGAGGTATCTGTCAAACTTAATTTTTGTAGGATTGACGTAGGAGTTTCAGCTTAATTTACCTTTAGAACATTTTTTCATACCTGCATTACTCTGATAGATATCCTATATATGCATACTTAATATGTAAAATTTCATATGGAAAGTATGTATTTTTAGTACATCTGGTCATCTTACAGATTTTAAAAGGAAAGTGATGTCCTTTAATTTAACGTGTTTTTTTTTTAGAGGAATTTGAAGTAATATATCTATATTCATCTTGAAAAAATTTCTGTATCAAGTATTCAGGAATTTCTCTGCTAAGAAATTGTTAGATAACATGGATACCTTTATATAAACTCATTTACTATCGGTCACTATTATTTCTTCAACCTTCTGCTTTTTTGCAGAACTTGTAATTACAGTTTTTATGATTCTTGTTTCTATTATATTTACCTTCGATCAATTCTGTCAACAACTGATTTTCATTTTATTTTTTTCTGTACCTGTTTGATTTCTAAGGGCTAAATGCATTAAAGATTTCATGCCGTCATAGAATATCCTGGGTTGGAAGGGACCCACAGGGATCAAGTCCAACTTCTGTCTTCACGCAATAGTTTACCAATCTTGTGCTCAAACCATTAGATTTATAATAGGTTTTAGGAACTGTGTTCTCATTATCTTTTGAAATTTCCGTTCTGCACCTTTCTTGAGTAGGGAGGAGAAAGCACAACTGTAGAGATTTCTATACTGCTATGAAGATACAGTGTTTGGACAGGGAAGCTTTTTCTGTGTTTCCTAGGAACCTTTAATGAAATTAGAGCACAAAGAAAGTATGCAAATTTATTGCTCACTTTCCAGTTGGAAAATCTGAAGCAGTGGTCATTTGTATTGAATCACGAAGGGAGAGCCTGGCTGATGTGTATTTACCAGTTGGAAACATATAGTCTAGGAATGTAAGAGTCTTGATCGAGAAGCGTTCCCATCTGTCTGCTTGGGAAGATGAGTGGATTTGGGCTTAAATTATATAAGGGTGGGTGAAACCTCTTTAAAGACAGAAGATAGAACTACAAAGATGAAGGAGATAACCTGATATAAAATACAGTGGGACTTGTGGTGAATTTGTGTTCTTTAGATGCAAGAGGTTTCAAGATGCAAGAGGTTTCACCAGCATTGCTGAAATAATGAGGTTATTCTTAGAGGAAAACTAATCCTATTAATCCTACTGCCATCCACAGAAGATCAACAATAGATATTACTTAATAAGTGAGTAATGCTCCCACCCATTTCTTTTTCATGTAGAATTAGTATAGTGGTATAAGTAGTAGAAGTGGCATAAAATGGAAGGGAAAAAGGAGCTTTGTTTTTGTACTTACTGTCTTCTAAAAATGATCTTCCATTTCACTGAAAAATGGGTTTTACCAAACAGGTTCTGTTTTAGACTTCTGGGGAAGGGTTGAAAACAGTATCTTAGGAACAAGATGTAAAAACTGATCAATCCTGAAAGAGTAGAGGTGCAGAACAGCTAAAGGGCATGGTATAAAAAAATCATGATAATGAAAGGAAGGAGAAAATGATTCAGAAGTAAAGCAAAATGCTTAAGAGACAAGATAATTAAAAAGGGATCACTTGACTCAAAATGTTGAATTTAAAGGAGGAAAAAAATCATAGCAGAGCTTTTTTCAGTTGACTGCGGTTTAATTAGCAAGCTAGAAGAGCAGTTCCAATAAGAACAATTTTACTATTATCCTTTAATTGAACCTGTAGATGTCCTAATGGAAGATTTCAGCCTGAAATGCTAGATCCTGTAGCTGATGTAAAAAAGAAGTGTAAAGAAGAAATAGGAAAGCTGTTTAGCTTCTCCAGGTAGAAGAACTGACAAATGATTGTTAATGTTCTGAAGCTTAACTGTTTCTGAGTTTGGGGCTTGTGGTCATCTTCAGGCATGTTCTGGGAAGAAAAACGTCTCCTGTGGAGTACCCCCATACGCAGTAAGGAATTGCTTGAGTGATCCTCTCCTCACAGAAATAAGCTTTGCAACTTTCTACAACAAATTCGTTTTTGTCCAGTGTTGTGTACAATGGGTGAAATGACTGACTTTGGGTGAAACTGCAAGCAGTGTACGTATCACTGCTACTTTGAGACTAATCCCTGAATAAGGACTTAAAATATACGATAACCAAAACCATATCAAAGTATTAATGAGTTGTAGCTGAGACTCAATGAAAGCTGACGTTGTTCCAAGAAATGAGTCTTTGTTGCTGCATTCCCCTAACAAACTGCAGCAGAGATTTGTGAAATGAATTTACTGTGTTGCAGCTAACGGATGTTTCTTCAGCATGTCTAGCAGTATTATGTTCTGAAGAGAAAAAGAGGTCTATAAAGCAGCATTCCCTGCAGCTGGTAAGCCTGCAGGTGATTGTGCTGTACACCAGCAGGACGAATTAGTGGTATTACACTTCTCAAAGAAAAATGCAGCTTGTGTGTGAAGCTGTTGTTTAATTTTCATTATTTGCAGTGAATCCACTGCATTGCCTCCTTGCCAGCTTGTACCACTTTCAGTCTCGGCCTCCTCCGTGTTCCCTCTGCAGCTGTTAGGGGGAGGGAGATCTCATTTGCTCGTTTTTATTTCTGAAACAGATTTTTTTTCTTTCCAGCCCCTATCATCTTCATCTGTTAGGGAGCATTCTTCATTAATACAGAATAAAAAAATAAGCTGTTTTACCATAGCATGTATGCTTGTTGGGGAATTTGAAGAACTGTGTGGTCGGTAATCATTTATTTGAAGAAAGAAAAAAAAAAAAAGTTTGATTCCTTGTGAAAGAAGAGCGTATAAAGCCTCTGGAGACTTACACCACTGCTTGAGACCACGTGATGTTTGCTTTCTGTTCCTCAAGTGCAGATGCTGCGTTCTACCATCAGAGAATAGCAATTGCATTTCCCTTCCCTGTAAGAACAGAGATTCTTGAAAGCTCTGCTTTGCCCATGCAGGCAGTTATTGGATAAACTTAACATAAACATTTATTTCAGCTTTTTAAACCGTAACAGTGGTACATTGACAAATTGACAAACCAAAGAAAAATTAAATAAAAATGCATTATCCAACTGGGTGATAAGTTTTATAAGTGATAAGCTTTAACAATGGCATAGCAGGAGGTACTTGAGCTTGCAGAGCTCAGTCAACTTCATCATGGGTTTACTTCCGCTTTCTAATAGTTTATGACATTAATGTGTGGTGTTTGATTTGTTATTCTGTCAACCTATATGTAAGTTTGACATATAATGGGTATTTTTTTGTCACACATTTTAAGTGACTTAAATAGCCTTAGCAACAGATGGCTTGGTTGACAGCATGAAGTAGTTGTTGGAATTGCAAAACCCACAATACTTGGATAATTCAACACGTTTGATACTTTTGTATAAATCATACCTTTTTACTTTGTGGATTTAAAATCTATAATTACCAGCTTAGAGCAACCTTGAATATGATATTTTAGCTTTGATTGCATTTTTTAATTGTTCCTTTCTTAGTACAGTATTAGGTATGCTTGAGGTTTCTCTGTCTTAGGCCTCACTTCAAGCTCTCAAACTGCTATTGTTACAAAGTATTACCACTCCCTCCACCCACATGATTTGCAGAGCGCAGAGTAATACAGCATTACAAGCAGACTTGAACTACAGTGTAGCAAGATGAAGCTGAAGGGATGCATTCTTCCTTTTGAATCCCTTTCCTTATCCTGTGGATAGCTGCAAATGATTAGCACTTCCGATTTTTGTTTCTAAATCGATTTTCTAGCCAGTATATTTCAAACAATTGTGATATAAACCATGCATTTAAGATGCTCATTTGAATTAAAGGCAGCTGTCAGTGAATGGTTTGTGTTTGTTTTCAGTATTTCCACATGTGACACCCAAAGGAATTAATGGTATAGACTTTAAAGGAGAAGCTATAACTTTCAAGGCAACTACTGCTGGAATCCTTGCTACACTATCTCACTGCATTGAACTCATGGTAAAACGTGAGGAAAGCTGGCAGAAAAGGCTAGATAAGGTAAGATTGTTTTCCTTTCACTTTGGTTACAAAAAAAGTTTCTTCAGCTTGAAATTTCAACAGCTGTTTTTAACCTTCTTAGTCCAGGCATTATTTGTGTTTTTATGTACAGCGCTTACTAATTTTAGCTGTTTTCATTATTTATTAGTCCTATAAAATGTTCAAACCTCATCTTGACTATTGCTGGTATAGTAATATTCATCATATACTTTCTTTTTGCAGCCCTTGCTCAACTAGTATTCCTATACTATTTTTTTAAATCCGAAGAGAACCTGACAACACTAATATAATAAGTTACTGCTTGCAACCTTCTAGAAGAGACCTAAATACCCACGCAGTATCCAGAATGACGTGCAAATCCAAAATGCTTAATTGTAAAATGGCAACAGTACTGAGAACAACTTACTCTTTAAAGGAGTAACTTTAAAGGTCTCTTTAAAGAGGTCATCAGTTATTTCACTTACTTTTAAGGGATGAGTAGAATACATAACTTAAACTAGTTGATTAATTTTTTTAGTTAGTGATGTTACCTGTTTTTTCTAATGACAGTAATAGTTCACGCTAATCCGGCTCAACCACTATAGCAACTCAAGATGCACAGTCTCTTCTTCAGATGAGATGTGTTGGATGGATTTCATTTTAGGCTTTGTTTTGTACAATCTTGCCAGCCTGCCATTATTGTCTGGTGTTCTGTGCAGCCTTTAGCCATTGTTACTTGTTTTTTAATTTAGTATGTTTACATATGACATATATCACATCAAATCTTACTTTATATATTTTAGTGGTACATGATTCAAATAATGAAGGTATTCAGATAAAATACATCTACACTTGAATCCTTGCACCTGTCTCCCAGTTCTTCTTTGTCTATATGTCAGAGGCCTGGGCTCATCTAGCTGTTTTGATGCTTCAGACAACGCTTTATTTGGTACTGCTTCATCTAAGTACTTGGAGGAATTATAGCAGATCCAAGGCTTGAAACTCTTTAATGGGATCACAGGATAACTCATATTGGAAGAGACCTTGGTAGATCTCTAGTCCAACCTCCTGCTCAAAGCAAGGACAGTTCAAAACCAGACCAGGATGGTCACGGCTTTATTATATCTGGTTTCAAGCCTCCAAAGCTGGAGACAGTACCACCTTTCTGAGCAGCATGTTCTACATACCTGTAATTACAGTGAAATTTACAATGCTACAGTGAAAATCTTCCTCTATATCCAGTCATAAATATTTCAGTATCTACTCTTTTGTTTTTCATCCTTGTACCAGAGTCTGGCTCTGCTTTCTTGATGATCTCCCTGGTGGTATGGAAGGCTGCTCTTTGGTCCCCTGACAACAACTTTTTTCTCCTGGCTGAGCAGACAGACTTAATCAGAATTTTCTTAGAGCATGGATGAAATGAATTTTTCTTGTTCAAAGTTTTGTGTATTTTAATTTAGAATAATATGTTAATATAGAAGTTGGTTTAGATGTATTATTAGTCACTAGACTAACTTTAAACCCCCTTTTTAACTGCATATGTTTAACAAAACTGAATTTCCCTTTAGGTCTCATGTTGCTGGTATGCCATACACAGAATACCTCACATATCATGAGTAAATACATTTGAAAGGGGATCATGATCTTATTTGAACTTGGTTTTCCAGAAATTAAGTAGTAAAGACTTCTCAAAACTTGGAGATTTTAAGGTTCTTTGCTTTAATAAGCTTGCTGGCCCTGAGTAGTGTGGGAATAGAGGGAAATCTGGTCTAGCATAGAGTCCTTCATGGGCCACTGTTCCTATGAGGAATTGTCTGCTCCAGCATGGGCTTTCCATAGGCCACAACTTCTTAAGTAAACATCTGTCTGCTCCGGTGTGCAGGGGTCCTCCGTGAGCTGCAGTATGGATATCTGTTCTGCCATGAAACACCACCTCCTCCTCTGGCCTTGACATTCTCTCTGTTTCTCACTTCTTGTTCCCTCTTCCTCTTTGCCAGTGATGGGGTTTTTTTGGCTGGTTTTTTTTTTCTTTTTTTTTCTCAGAAGTGTAACGTATATGGCTGATGGGCTTAACTGTGTCCTGCAATGGGTCTGTTTTGGAACTGGCAATGTCTGGCATGAGCCCTGATCTCTTCCCATAGAGGGCCCCCTGCATCCTCACTAGTATAAATGTCTTTATATCTACACTGCGCAAGAATTTCTTGTCTTTTCACCACATTACTTTAGTGGCTCAACATAGTTTGTAAAAAGTGTCTTCTACAGCTATGGATCTGATTAAAAAGCATTGCATTATCATCTGATGAATGTCTTCTGAGAATGAAGTAAATATTGTGAGATAATGAAGTTCAACCTACTTTCTTGTATACATTAAGGGGGAAAATTTGCAGAGCAAATACTAGGCTTGATCTGCTTCCAACATTACTACTTTTTTATTCAAAATATGTAACATAGACATAATTGTTGTCTTTAATACAGTCATACACCTGTTATGAGAGAGTGATGTTGAGTTGTTAGCCTCTGCATGGAGTTCTTGAAATGACTCACTTGAATCCTATGCCAGCTAATTACAGATAGAAGCTTACATGCAGTGACTCATTAGTATCTTACTACATTCAGCAAGTTAGCTTTTTACCAGCTTTACCGTTCACCCTTTGTCATCCCTGCCTGAGCATCTGTGTTGAGTAGTTCAAATTAACAGTCATTTAGCAGATCTGACCATCAATGAACCGTTTATAGTTATATTTAAACTAGATTTGATTGCTGATCTAGTATTTCCTTGCACATGACTATTTTTAAAAAAATAAAAGGAAGGGGTTCCTCAAGGCAGATAACTTCCCAAGTTTTGTATGAGTATATGTGGATGCACACAATGCGTGCATAAAATGAGAAAATTGATGGCTCTGGAAATCTTGGGAAAAAAGCTATGCTGACCATCCTGTTCATCAGGATATGTACTGTTATCAGCCAGTTCATTCCTGAAGCATCAAATGATCGTGTAATTTTGCAGGAGATAGAAAAAAGGAGAAGAATAGAAGAAGCATATAAAAATGCTGTAACTGAACTGAAGAAAAAGTCCCACTTTGGAGGTCCAGACTATGAGGTACAGTTCTGCTTTAATTTTTTTTAAATGCCAGGAGTTTTAAAGATTAGCTTATTTCTTAAAGGATTGTATGTGTAAATCAAGGTGTTCAGCTTGTTTGAGAGCATTCATGCCACTTCAGTTTTTCCGACTTGGAAACTGAAAGCTGGATGACAGATCTCACTCCTTTATTTTTTTTAGAGTGAAATTCAATCTTCATCTTGTCCTTCTTGTATCTAGAGTAATTTGTTTACTTACATTTCTGGTGATTTTTGATTATTTTTACATACATTTGATACTGCTCATATGGAATAGTTGTACTTTTCCTTTCTAATGGGTCATCTGTATAGGTACATAATACAAATACGGAAACCCTAAAGGCAGAGGCAGTCCTAGAATCTGAAGTTCAACTAAAATCAATCTTTAACTTGTCTCTTTTACTTCAAATATGGTCATAAATGCAGTGATTTTAGATTCTGCTTCAGCTGTTAAATTGTGTATTTCAGGAGCTTTCTCCTCAGGTATTTACTAAAATTCTACAGTGTCTAAACCACCTTCTGAAAAATAATAAAAGCTAATGCACCTGTAATGCAGTTTGTGTGCTTTTTAAGAACTGGACCCCTTCACAAGCATTCATCAAATGCTTGTTTCTGCTTAAAAATCATAATCTGAGAAATATTAGCAATATGATGTGATATTTAATCGACATTTGAACACTACCGCTTCTCTCTGGTATCCATTTTAGTTTTTTGAGATTTGGTAAATTCATTTCTTTTACAATACAATAGCAACAGTAAACCTAGTTTTCTTAAATTACCATTTTAAGGCTTAAACTTGAGTTTTTAATGCTTAACTCCATTCTACCTGCTTCTTTATCTTAAGCTATTCTTTCCAAGAATTCTCAAGTAGATGATCCCCAGTACTTTATTTTTGTCTTATCAATTTTTAGTGCGTATCTGAGTGTTCCAGGGCCTCAGGGTGGATTTCAGAAGTAGTCCAACTGTGCAATTACGTTAATATGTTTACTTTTCTGACATACTGTAAACATTTTTAAGAGGAAATGTGTGTTAATTAAAGCCTAAATCTGATGTCAAAGTATGTTGACACTTCCGTAATTTCCTGGTTTTTTTACCTTGTTTATATAACTACCCCCTACATTATAGTTAGAGGGAGTGACTTTCTTTAACAAGCAGTGTATTCAGATTAATTGTAGTCTAAGAATATTGATAAAAAAATATTGAAGTCTGGAAGAATTCTGTCAGTTACATACATAATACATATATACTACAGTATACTATATATACTATAATATATATTAAACTTAAATGGAGCTCTCAAGTCTACAAAGTTTTAAACTAGTTCTTGTTTCTTATGCTCTAGGAAGGTCCTAATAGTCTGATTAATGAAGAAGAATTCTTTGATGCTGTTGAAGCTGCTCTTGATAGACAGGATAAAATGGAAGAACAGGTACTGATGCTTCAAAAATGTGTTACTGATGGGCACTTCATGGAAAACTTCAGTGACCTAAACTCGTTCCTGGGGTGCATCTCGTGACACTTAAAAGTAGAATTCAGTTCTTAGTATTTGTACAGTTAAATACTGTTGTTTAACACTAATTTTGAGAAGATGATTTCACAGCTTATGTGGAGGATGGTGCAAAAGTTAACCTAATTGAATCTGTCATTTCTAATTCTTAAAAACTTTAGAATTCTGTGTAAAACTTATTTGTAACAGATACATGTGCAAATAGGAATACCAAACACTACAGGTATTTCTCAAAACCTCATCACTGCCCTAAAGTTTCTTTTGCTAATAGCAGTGGCAAGGATCGAATAGGGATAAGATGCATTAAGTACAAAGGTTGCTTTGAAAGTAATGCTGCCTATTTGTTTCCATGGAAATTGTAACGAACACAAAGAGCACAATAACACTATTTGATACAGCAAATTCTCAGCTACAAAACGCTATTTTTCAGCCTGATCACCACCATTAGCTGTGCATTTTTGCCAGTGATGAACATGCTGCTCTTGTAAACAATCTGTGCCAGTGGAAGTGACCCACTGTTTCACAACTGCTATGATGGCATCATTCCAGAAAAATGTTGCCCATGGAGATCATCTTTCAGCAGCTCAAACAAATGGAAGTCAAAAAGCACAAAGCTGGACTGCAGTGGATGTGGTAGGACAGTCTTGCCAAGGTGGACAGCGTGCTCCATGGTCTTCAAACTGATATTTGGGGCCTGGTGCTACTCTGTTACAAGAGAATGGTTGTCTTTTTTTCTCTGTCCTGACTTTGGAAGTTTGAACTTCCAGCTTAGTCAGCGTTGCAATGTAGCAATCAGAGTTGGTTTGTCTGGGTTTCAGGAAATCCAGGAGGATCACCTGTTTTCTATCCCAAAAGGCAGTGCACATCACTTTATCCACTGGGGGCTGCATCTTGAACTTTTTCTTCCATGGGAAATTCACATGTTCCCACTGCCCAGATTGCTGTTTTGACTCCATCTCGTAGTGGTGACACCATATCTTGTCACCGGTAGCGATGTGGTCCAGGAAAGTGCCACTTTCGGCTTCATATTGTTTCAGTAGGTCCTGACTTGAAACTTGAATACAGTGTTCTTTCTGTTCCTGTGTGAGCTTTCGTGGGACCCACCTGGTACAAACTTTGCATGTTCAAATATTGCCACCATGCATTACCAACACATTGAAGCTGATATTCAGCTCCAAGCAGAGTTGCTTGATCATAATCTGCCAGTGCACAGATGAGCTGATCAAGCTGATCTTCATTTTGTGATGTGACAGCTGTGCATGGCAGTCCAGAATGTGGCTTATCTTAAACATAGCTGTCACCACTGCACCACCCACTGTAGTCACATCCACTGTACAGTCTCCAAAAACATTCAGCAAGCATCAGTGAAAGTGTCAGTGCATGCAATTTTTTTACTCATGGAGGAATTCAGCGACACACCTTTGCTTGTCAGACTGCTCCTCCACTGCCATCCGTGGAACAGCAACAAAATTGTAATGGAGTATTGGCAGAAAGGGTCAACCTCTACTGCCATACCACCAACGCCTGCCTCTGACATCATGGGTTAATATCATAAAGTAGAAGCATTACTTTCGGAGCAGCCTTTGTATATAGAATATGAGAACATAAAGTAGTGTAAAAAATGAGAGGGAATAACCAAGTCGTGTATTGTTTGTCTCGGAACAGTTTAGCTTCATGAAAACAGTGAAAATAACGACCTGGTTAAGAATTGTAAGACTTTCTGGTGGACGTGCAGTACCCAACAGAGTCTAGCTGTGTTGGAGTCTCTTAGCAAAGACTAGAAGTTTTGAGTGATTATTACTACTACATTGATGTAACGTTCTTAATGGTACCGGTTAATTTTCCTTAATCTAGAAACATCTGGAAGTACGGATGAAGTGAACGAATATTTCATTCACCTAAAAGACCATCAGGATGCTAATTTAAGGCCTGTCGGGGATGGCGTTAGTTCTTGTTTTAATGCAGTAGCCATTAAATGGAGGAAGGGTGACTCAGTCTTTAATAGTCAACTTAGTAGCAACTAACTACCAGTAATTAAGCCTGTTTTGTTGCAGTCTCAAAGTGAAAAGGTCAGATTGCACTGGCCAACATCCTTACCTTCTGGAGATGCATATTCTGCTGTGGGGACTCATCGATTTGTCCAAAAGGTAAAGTATTTCCCACAGTTTCCACGGAATAATGGCTGATTTGTGATGTTTCCATATAATTTGTGTGGGTAGGCAAGACTGATTTTCTTTTTGTAAGTGTTTCTAGTAACTTTTCCTGATTTATTCATATTCACTTGAAGCACACTGTTGTGTTTATTTAGAATACTCTTGACTTCTGTCAAGATTATCAGAGATAGCAAAGGAAAAAAGACAAATGGCTAACCTCAGTTTTTAAGATTTCTTCACCAAAATTGATTGAATTAATTAGAATTTTTTAAAAGTCACTTGGATCAGGATCGGTGCACTTTTTTTAGTGTTACTAGAAACACTGTGCTCCTCTCACGGCTACGCTGGGAGCATAATACATAATAGGTGCATGAAATCAGCATTTGCTGCTGTGCTTGCTGCTTATGGTGCTTTTGTTTTCCTTTTCTTCATTATCTTGTGCTTGCAAGTTGGTACTGAATGCTCTGTTGTGCCTTTGTTCTGATTACTTGGTTTTTTCTTTGTCTGTCTCTGGTAGCCCTATAGTCGCTCTTCCTCCATGTCTTCCATTGATCTAGTCAGTGCCTCTGATGATGTTCACAGATTCAGCGCCCAGGTACAGTATTTATGTGTAGAGTGGGGGTTACATATCTTTGCTATATTTCATCTTCTTCTCTAGAACCTGCTTTTTTGTTACATAAATCACTGCTTGCTTTAAACTAGTACATTGAGACAAACAAAGGAGTTCTCTATTAGTAGACTAAATGGTTGTCCTTTTACATTCTGCTTGCATGCGTATCACTCCTGCAGAGGCCCAAAACTTGTGAAACTGTTGGACTGATTTCAGTAGCTTTAATAAAAATGCACAAAACTTGAACATTCCGCATTTCTGATTTCTGTGATAGTAGAATAACACCTGTTTTGTATGGGATGGAGATGGTCTTTGCTTCTAACTGATTTTCTTCTTTTTAAATTAAAAAATTATTTTTTTAAACACTTGTCACTTGTAGTGATGCTAAGATAGTGAATATTAAAATTCAGTATTACCATTTTTGACCTTTACAACTAGATGTATTACTGAAAGGTTATAAAATATATTGTTAATAAGGTTGTGGATATGAATGTTTGGTTTTTTTTTTTTTAATGAAAGCTTTCAATGTATTCACTGATTCTTCAGAAAGTAACTGTGACTTCCTGAATATGTAAATGTAGTTAACTGATATACAGTAGTAGTGTACAAGATTTTTTTAGGTGCTTCTTCTGAAGATCATAGTTTAAAGTTGGGTTTACTAGGTGACATCGTGTGTTTGCTCTCTGGTCACAAAAAACTGTTCAGACATGACATTCATGCTGCTAGTTTTCTGCTGCTGCAAGCCATATCTTACTGTGAATCAGAGCAGGAATTCCTTCTAGGATATGTTACTTTATCTTTTTTTTAATCATTGTTTAACGCTGCAAACAACCTGTTTTTTTCAAATAGAAGGAATGGATTTTCTTTTGATAACAAAGCCTAGAATCATGCCACCTGCAGAAAGTACTACAAGCTTTGTGAGCAGTAAATTTATTACGTCATAAGCTAGTGTTGCACAGTATAGCAAAAAAATAACATTAATCCAGACCCAGACATGATCAATGGCAAAAGGGGGAGCATAGACAGCAAGTAAGGTTCTACGCAACAGAACTTTGAGAACATGTGCAACAGTGCTTACAATAAATGTGTTTTGAGATACTCTGGTCAGATCTGTTATTTCAACCCTTCAAGCCCCATGTTGGGTGCCAAAAAGGACTGTTGTTGTTTAACCCAGGAGGCAGTTCAGCACCACACAGCTGCTCACTCACTCTCCACAGGTGAGCTGGGAGAGAGACTTGGAAAAAAGGTAACACTTTTCAGTTGAAATAAAGAAAGTTTAATAGGACATTTTCCTCTTTTATGCCAACAATAACAGTAGTGCATCCATATGGTAAACCTGAGTATCAGAAATCTAATGTGGTGGAAAAATAAATCATTTAAAAACAAATCTGAGGTTGACCAGGTCCATATCAAAAATAACACAAATTACCATTACAAATGGTATCCAAATGGATTTGCATGTTTGGCTGCTGCATGGGTTTTACTAAGCAGAAGTTACCATTCAGTATCTTAGGATGTGGCATTAAGTTAACTAACTCACTGCAGAAAGGATGATCTTGCCAGTTTACAGAAATCTTCCCCACCATTAATTACCTGACTATATTTGCGCTGGAACAAATTTCTACCAGACTAACAAATCAGTCCATCTTCTCTGGAGTTTCACTGAGAGCACGAAGAGAAAAGCAGCGTGCCATCTTCTTTCGATAACCTGCCATGGGCTTTATTGACATAAAATTGGCCTCCATTCCCTGTCAGGGGAGTTGGTTTTCGGAAAGGCAAGATAATTTGATTCAGAATAAATGTAATTTGTTTCTAGACTTCATTCATATCAAGGGAATTTTGTTATCAACCAAAGGCCACATAGGAATTTGCAGCTTTATTTAAAAAACTGAGGAGTTTAAACATATATTCTAACAGGAACTGGTTCTTGAGTATTCTCTCGGAAAGAGGTAGAGTTGTTACTTCCAGGTGAGTGAGAAGCTGCAGTCTTAAATTCTGCAGGTGTTTTGTTGATCATTTTCTATTTTAAAAGGTTATCTAGTTTTAAAATAGATTGGGCTGTTAAAGGCCTTTTAGGTGAAGAACGGCCTGCTTAATTTTCAGGCTTAAGTTTGCATGGCATGGAGACTAATGTATCTTTGTGGACAGTTTCTGTAGCTGACAAAGAACAGAGGTAATAGCGTGACTTCTCCTGTATCAGAGAAGCTGTGAATATTGACTCTGTGCCTTAAAGCAATACCTAAAACAGGTACAGTTTGACAGACACCTTTCAGGTAGATAGAACACAGTTTGGACAGGTAATATGTACAGAACAGCTGTAGGCGTTGCATTCCTTGGACAAGTAGAAGTAATTGCTTGACAGGGAAAAACAGCTGTTTTAATTCATTTTAATTTAAGAAAAGATAAAGAAACCGAAGATTTGGACTGGTAAACTATGTTTCTCTGGTCATAAGCACACTTACTAAAAAGTATACTGTACAAATAAAATTACTGCTTTAAATTAAAAATAAATAACGTATTTCTGCTCTAAAACATAAAAGGAAAAGATCAAGTATTCTTTCATTTCGCTTTTCTGCTTTCTCACTAATTGCTCCAATTATGTTTCATATGTTATGAAGCCTGCTGTGCTTATAAAATATTCTTGTAAGCAGTGCAAAAACCACTGCTGTTTCAGTTTTATTCTTGAACTATTCTGTTGGTCAATTAAGAAATGCTTATGTGTAGTGCTTTTCCTTTAAAAAAAAAAAAAAACAGTAATTCAGGTGAACAGTGTCAGGTGGTATTACTTGCTATGACAGATTTTAGTGGTCACCTACTGTTTAGCTGAAGTGTTTGTAGATTGTTTACAATATTCGTAAGCATTACTCAGCAGTGTATACCTTATTTTTGCTTCTATTATTTGGAAGAGTTGGATTTGGTAACAGGGTAGGGACAGAAAAAGCACTGTAGAATGAAATTGCAAATTGAAAATAATAATGCAAATGAAAAGGCATTTCCTGTTCTGTCACCCACTGTCATGCACATTATGTGGAAAGTTAAAAAATGAAGTGTTCCCATAGCTGGATTAAAATGTATCAAATATCTGAACTTTGAGGATAGCACACAACTGTCTAATTTTAAATGAATGTTTTTAATAGGTGAGTCTCTGCATCATCTGATTTTTTTGAATGTGTAAGCATTTCTGTCTTTTTCCTAATTTGCAATTGTGCAAAGGTTCCAGTGAAGCAGAACAGGCATGTTTTGCTGATGACTGAGAATCACAGCTGATCTGTGTTCCTGTGTTGGGTTTGCTGGTGTCAAACCACAACACTCCTGCGCTGCTCTTACCATCCCCACCCCTACGCCTTGGTTCAGCTTTTTAAGTGTTCTTTATTGGATATTGGCCTTCAAGAGTCACTAGACATTGTACTTCTGTTTAGAGATACCTGAAGTAATTTTATGAATGCTGAACTGAAATGGTTTTCAGGTAGAAGTAGGGAATTTTGACATTTCCAGCGTACAAAGGAGGAATGCAAAGTACTCATCAAGAATTAAGTTATACTTTGAATCATTATTTTGGCCTTTGTTTCCTGAAGCCTAGAAGTATCTGTATCTTAAGTACAGTATCTTAACCTTGGATAGAGAACTCCATTGTCCCAGTTCAGCACTGCACAGGACTGATATATTGACATGTGGCTTCCAGTATTGTACGATTGCCTGTCCAAGAAAATGAAAAAATTTAAAAATGTGTATTTTTTGCTTTGAAGGTGGAAGAGATGGTACAAAACCATATGACTTATTCCTTACAAGATGTAGGAGGAGATGCCAATTGGCAGCTAGTGGTTGAAGAAGGAGAAATGAAGGTAAACATCTGGTTTATGCTTAACTGATGTCAGATATCCTTGTTCTTTTTGAATGCTATCACTCAGCAAGTTATGCTGTTAAAACTTCTGAGGATAACATTGTTTAAGCTAAAACTAGAGTTCACTGGAGTTGCAACGTCCTGTGTAACTCCTGGAATAACTTTGTCTTTGTGGATTCCTTCATTCTCTCCTGCTAAAAACTTGGTGTTAAAATTCAAAATATGAGGATGTTATATGGTAGCAAGCTACTGTCAGCTACTTTAGTGTGCTTGTGTGGATCCTTGTACGTACTGATAATGTGGTTTAGTCCTTTTTGTGGTAGAGATTCTCAAAATAACGTTAGTGTAATGTGAAGTACCATCTAAGAATATCTGCATTAGTAGTGACAAAAGAAAACTGTATTGGCAAATTATTAATGCTTTAGTATTCCAGCTTTTTAAAAGCTGATGTTCTTGTCTAAATTGTTTCATATTTCAATTTTGACAATTTCTATTCTACATCTCATTTTTTTGTATTTGATCATAGGTATACAGAAGAGAGGTGGAAGAAAATGGGATAGTTTTAGATCCTTTGAAGGCAACACATGCTGTTAAAGGGGTAACAGGACATGAAGTTTGCCACTACTTCTGGAACGTTGATGTTCGTAATGACTGGGAAAGTAAGGAATCTGTTCTTACATCTTGCATGTTTATTAGCAATCATAGAATTTCATAAATTGGCACGGATCCACAGGGATCATTGAGTCCAGCTCCTGGCTCCACACAGGACCACTCAAAATTCAACCCTATAGTCTGAGAGTGTTGTCCAGACACTTGAGTTCTAGCTGGCTTGGTGTTGTGAACACTGCCCTGGGGAACCTGTTCCAGTGGCTGACCACCCTCTCATGGGGCTACTCGTCTGCTTCTTGTCCCCTTGTCTGTATGTATAGCCAAGGTTGCCACATCCCAGATGCAGAATCTGGTGCTTGCTCTTGTTAAACTTCATGAGGTCGATGATTGCCCAGTCCTCCAGTTTGTTGATATCTTTCTGCCTTTCTGTACTCAACAAAGGTGACAGCTCCTCCTTATTTAGTATCATCTGCAAGCTTACTAAGTATGCATTTAAGTCCTGTGTCCAGTTATTTATAAAAGCATTAAAGAGAACTGGCCCCAAAGTGGCACCGTGAAGAGCCCCACTAGTGATTTAGCACCAGCCTGATGTAACCTATTTACTGTAACCCTTTGAGCCCAACCCATCAGCCAGTTGTCCACTCAGTGTTTTATGTACTCACCTAGCCATATGCTGGACGTTTATCCAGAAGGGTACTGTGAGAAACAGTACAGAAAACTTTTGCTGAAATCCAAAAGGCCACATTTTCTGGCTTGTCTTTGTCAGCTAGATGGGTAACCTCATCATAAGAGGAGACTGAGTTCATTTAAAAGGGTTTTCCTCATGAACTCTTGTTGGCTATGACCCGTAACTGTTATCTTTTAAGCGTTTTTCAGTAACTACCAAAATAATCTTTTCAATGATTTTACCAGGCACTGAAGTGAGACTGACAGGCCTCTAATTACTGGAGTCCTCCTCATTATCTTTTTTTAAACGGGTACAACTTTTGCCAACTTCCAATCAATTTGTACCTCTCTAGATTCCTAAGGCCACTGAAAAATATTTGAGAGAAGTCTCACAATGATACCAGCCAGCTCTTTCAGTACAAGGGGATTAATCCTATCAGACCTTATAGACTCAAATGCAAGTCTGAGTCAGCATATCAGCAAGCATATTGTTCATAACATTGACTTAGTATCTGTGCTTGTTTACTGACTTTTTTTTCTGCTTTTGTAGCAACAATTGAAAATTTCCATGTTGTGGAAAATTTAGCTGATAATGCAATCATCATTTACCAGACGCATAAGGTAAGAATAACATTTCACCTGTGTACACACCCTGCTGAAACAGTACTCTAACTTGTTTTGAAATGCTTCAGTGGCTTAACAACCAAAAATTTTGTTCAAAAAGCAAACTAGCTCAGAAGTTCTTTATGAAACTGCAACTTACTCAACCTTTTGAGCTTGGCTAGATAGCATAATTGGTTGTGAATGTGTCTGCTACAGTAGGCAACAACAAATGAGAGCTGTTTAATATTATTGTAGTGATCAGAAGGACCAATACGATGGAAAAGGTGTTACAAAAGAGGTGGAAGGACCGGCAGGATAGCAAGGTGCTACAAGGGAAGGGAAGCAGATCGCTCGCTCATATCAGAAGATTCTGGGTTCGCAGGGAAAAGCTTCCATCAAGGAGGGATCTCCAGAAAGAGATCCTTCCTCAGTGGCAGTCAGCCCTTAAATGAGGCCTAAGAGGCCTCACATCCGGTCACACAGGTGAATTGCCTTCTCCTGTGCTCCAAGGGCTGACTGGGTCTTTCCTCCAGGTGCTCATTCTGTGGTTCAGACTGTGACTCAGCAGTTCCCATACAAGTATCTATAATAATATCACTTCCAACAAGGCAATGGTTATCTAAAGCAAACTGAAACAATAAGTCAACACTAACTACAAGCAAGAAACTTGTACTACTTCATCATCTGTCTTTTGCAATAATGCAAGTTATTGTTGCATACAAATATTTGACATGCATTTGCATTATGACATGGTATAGTTGCTGATATAATATTTGGTATAGTATTTGGTTTTGTGACTTGGTTATGGTTCTTTTTCTCCCCAGTTGTGGTGCAACTTCATTAAATATTTCATTTGAATTGTAATTCAACAATTGTAACTTAAAAGGTTCGAAAAGAAAATCTGGAACTAAATGTACATATTAATCTTTAATCCTGCATGATGACAAGTACTGGTATACTCAGATACTTGAACAAATACTTAGACAGTTTTACCAGTGATGGTGGTACATACTTAAAAATGCTATAACAATAAGGCTTCAATTTTGAATATGGCTGTTGTGTAAACTGTATAGTGTTATGGTAAAAACAACATTTTTTCTTCTATTGAATGTCAGAAAAATAGCTTCTGCATAGTTTCTTCCTTTTTTTATATTTTTATTGGACACCTTTATACTGAAATTCTCTCGGAAGCTGTCAGTTTACCACATCTGTCTTCCTGAAGTAGTAGCTCTTAAAAATACTAGCTAAAATATTTATTTCTTTTTCTCTATGCCTCCATGGTTCTGGAGGCCTAAATGCATCTTCAGATGCATGTATTTATACTTAGCCAATCGTTCTGCTTGTAGCTTACAAGCAAAAGTCATTGCAGATTGTTTGCCTGCCTTTCAAAGGCCTTAAACTTTTGCCTTAATACTTTTTTATTTATGTGCAGCTGCATAACCCAATATGCATCTGTACAATAGCTATGTTTTCTCTGTTTCAGTTTTGAAAAATGCATGAAATTACTAAAACAGAAGCATGAAATAGTTTGTGTTTGAAAGGACTTTAAAGACCATCTAGTTGCACACCCCCTGCCATGAGCAGGGACGTGTCTTTCTTGTGCTGGGGCCCCCAGAGCTGAGCATAGTACTGCAGGTGGGGCTTCACAAGGGCAGAGCAGAGGGGACAACCACCTCCCTCGCCCTGCTGGCCATCCCTCTTTTGATGTATCCCAGGGTGTGTTTGGCTTTCTGGACTGAAGGTTGCCAGCTTATTTTGAGCTTTTCATCCACCATCACTCCCGAGTCCTTCTCCTCAGAGCTGCTCTCTATCCACTCATCACCCAGCCTGTATTTGTGTTTGGGATTGCCCTGACTCAGGTGCAGCACCTTACACTTGACCTTGCTGAATCCTATGAGGTTCATATGGGCCCATTAATCAAGTTTGGTTCAGACCTTTGGATGGCATCCTGTCCTTCTGTCTGCGCTAAGCTTAGTGTCATCTTTGAACTTGCTCTAAGTGCAGTAGATCCCACTGCCTGTGTCATTAACAAAGATATTAAACAGTACTGGATTAAACTTTTTTTTTAACTTAGATAACATGTCTGACCTTGTTTGCCTTGACTGTTTTGACCTTTTATTTAAGTATAAGAAGTACCTAATTTGTTACATTTTGAAAAGCTTATGATGGGATATTTCTCTGCAGAGAGTGTGGCCAGCTTCTCAAAGGGATGTGCTATATCTGTCTGCCATCAGAAAGATACCTGCATTCAGTGAAAATGATCCTGAAACATGGATTGTGTGCAATTTCTCTGTGGAACATGACAGTGCTCCTGTAAGCGTTACTTTCGCTCTATCTAGTTCTGCTTTTAGAACTTTCATTTCCAGTTTTCTACATAATTTTTCTATTATATGGTGATGGTGTTGCAGTACTAATGTAATGTAGGCTGAAGGTTAAGGGAGGTATGCAGTTTTTTTAAACTAGGTGATACAATGACCTATGTGTTCCAAGCCAAAAGCTTTTTTGCCTTATCTCAGCAGTTGGCATATCTGAAGCATTGCAGAAGAGTGAAAACAAAATTTCTATAAATGTGAAAACATTTTAACACAAAATTGCAATTCTTTGAATTACATTGATAAATCTTCTGTTTTGTCAGATGTGGGTATAGGCTTGTGTAGTTTTAGATCTGGGATCTATTAAACTTGCAGTGTTCATCATTCTGCATACACTAGCAATAATTGTTGTCTTTGGAGTCCTTCTCTGCTCGTGTTTATGCCACTGCCTGCTTGTAAGGGGAAAAGTTACTGATGTCTGTAAAAATGTTATTTTAATGCTTTCTTACTTATTTGTTAAAATAATTGAAATACCTTCTAGTACGCATTAATGAAACACATGTGAGATTTAGGCATTTCAGTTCAATCCTTTCCTTATTCACTACGTACCTTTCCTTTTGTTTGCATTCATGTTACATCAGTGTAGTGCTAGAAAGCAAATTCTTCAAAAAACAGACTGTGGATTGTCTTAAACTTTACAGTAAATTAAAATGTTAGCAACCAAGTAGGGAGAAATAGGCTTACTTTGAGGCTAACAAATGTTTCTTCATTTTTCTCTGGTAGCTGAACAATCGCTGTGTCCGTGCCAAAATAAATATTGCTATGATATGTCAGACATTAGTAAGCCCGCCAGAGGGGAACAAAGAAATAAGCAGAGACAATATTCTATGCAAGATTACATATGTAGCTAATGGTAAGTCTGCGATTTTTCTACATATTTTTTTTCAGTGTGACCTTCATGATTTATGCTAATTCTGGTGAGCTAGCAAGAAAAGAAGTCAGTGCAGTTTTCTGTCAAACATAGGACAATGTTCGTAATCTCTGTGTTCAGAAAGATTTGAATTAATGTGCTACAGCAGTCACTGAAGGGGGTCATTTATGGTGTAGCATTCTGGGAGGAGTAGTGTTTAGCTTAAATACAGAAACTTGGGTGAAAGAGGTGAGGCAGAATATCTGCAGCTTGGATGGTTTGGCTTTTAGTTTCAATAAGAAGTTTTTTTTTATTCAAGCTTTACTGTCATTTTTTTCCCTGATTTATCTTGTTAGGTGGAAATACTCAGTATTTAAGAAGGTACAAGTACTTTTTTTTGAGGATGTTTGCAGGCTGCATAATCGAGTTACATATTTTCAGTTTTTTAACTGATAGAATCCTTAGTGTAGACTGTAAATTTATCAAAGCCAAACTGTATTGTTACTGTACCTAGTATTTAGCAGTGTATTATTAGTATTGGAGTCACATACCTATTAGATCATCTCCTGCAGCTGCAAAGCACCTCAAGAGTAGCTCAGCTGCTTGTTATTTTTAACCACCTATTACATGACTTACTAAAGAAGCCTGCAAAATGAGTTCAGTAAATATTTGCAATATAGGAGTGATATAGCTTGTAGTAAATCCTGTACAAATAACGTGATACAATGCTAACTTCTGGGGAAAAGTGGTTTTTTCCTATTCAAAAGTTTCCCAGTTATTTGAAATACATACTTTCCATGACAAATGCTGAACTCTAATAATACAGGAAGTGGAAACTTGTTCAGCAAAATTTAAGCGTATTTTGAAGTCCTTCAAAAATCATTTGTAAGACAGTGACCGTGTTGCAATTCTGCAGACAAATTCAGCAGCAATTGGAAAGCTAAGATTGATTTCCATTTTCTTTGAAATAAGAATTTTATTCTTCCCATTTTTTTCTTGGAAGAATATCACCTTCCATTTGAGCAGTACTTAAAGATTCACAAGGCCTTATTTTATTGTTTTCTAAATAATGGCATCATAGACCTGGATTGAACATGCATAGTAAGAGCATGAGACACTGCAGTACAAGCTGAAATGGCCTAAAAAAAGTTCTGATAATTTATTGTTTCTTTGGAAAAAGTTGCAGGAATACAAACTTAAATTCTTGTATGCAGCTTTTAGAGGATTTTCTGTATTTCAATGCCTTTCTGCCTGTCTACTTCTAGTCAACCCAGGAGGATGGGCACCAGCATCGGTGTTACGGGCAGTGGCAAAACGAGAATATCCAAAATTCCTGAAGCGTTTTACGTCATATGTGCAAGAGAAAACAGCTGGAAAGCCTATTTTATTCTAGTATTAGCAGGTACAGACTCATTTTTAATTTCTTAGTTCACTGTTGTAAATAAGGCCAAACAGAAGCATGCAATCTGGAAATGTCTCATCGTAACTAGTATCAGTATGTGTAATGCAGAATTTCCCAATCATATAATCTGTCAGACATAAGCCTTTGTACAACGTAAGGTTTGCTTAATTTTTCTTAGTGTGCAGACTGTAAGCCATTTAATTCCAACAACACAGTGGTATTTGAGAGCTCTAGTTTAAAGCAAGAAGTGAGTGAGTTCTGTGCACGACACAGGCCACGTCTATTTTTGGATTCTGTTTGTTACGTCAGATTTCAAGTCTTTGTTAACTGATCCTTCTGTTAACAGGCAGTCCTGTAAAATCTGATTCACGTATTTAATTGTGCATTGTCAGAGAGATAGCGTAGGTAAACCTGACATGTCAAAAACATGTCATGAACCAATAGTTCAAATGTGGTCATAGCAGCAGTAATAGCGTTTGTGGGGTTTAACAGTTTTTTTATTTTCTTATTAGTGTTTCTGCATTGCTGTATTTTGTCTTTGCTTGTGTGCAGCGATCAGAACAAGACTGGGTGAGCATTCCACGTTGGAGAAGTGACCATACATAGAGCACTCCATGCTGGAACGAAGGATCTACAGTCTTCTAATGGCCCAAATTCTAGGCTTTGTATACTGAAGTGAAAAAATGTTGCAACACCATGAGGTTGAATATTTAACACTAGCTCTCTCTCCTGCTAACTTCTCTTGCTGAATCAGTGTGTAATTATAAATACATGTATTGATAACATGTATATGGCTCTATTTTATTTGCTTACTTTAGACGAGGAGGAACGTACAATTTTGAATCACCAACATGGGTTACTGCTTTAATTTTAAACAGCTTGCAGAATTTCACTGTCAGCCTTCCTCAGATAATTGCGTAGTTTTTGTGCGTGTCTAAGAAGCACAAAAGACAAATGCACATATAGCATACTGTATGTGCTTTATATGCACAAAAATGTGTGGTATTTCGGGGGAGGATGAAGGGAGGAGTTCAGTAAAGCCTAGTGACTTACCGGCAGGTCTTGTTTTGCTTTGTATAATCATAGTTCATTGCTGCTGGTTTCTATAATGAATCATCTTGTTACATAAAATGTCAGATAATAACTGAGGGCTGTCAATATCCTTATGACTTTGCCTTTTCTATTGTCTTACTCTTATGAAGATCTTTGTTTCTGAAGGAGTAAGAGTGTGAAAAGCTTTATTTTTTTCCAGATATCTTTATATTTCTATTGTATTTTTTAGTTATGTAATGTGCTACAGATTTTTTGTTATTAAACATGATCCAGAAATTTCTGGAAAGATTATGTATGAAAGGGCAAGAGACTGAAAGCTGAAAGTCATCTGTCCGTGCTATACGTGGTCTGCTTTCTTGCATGGTATCTAGAGGGCTTTTCTGAAGCTGTGAGAAGGTACACTATAATATTTATTGAAGTAATTTGGACTACATAGGACAACATTCCCGATCTAGAATGAGGATGAGTACATTATTTTCAAATCCTGCATGTGTTTTCCTCATCTTAATAAAGCCATGCTGTGAGGTTCATGTAGAAAATTAGTTGCGTTGATACCTGCCACTTGATCAAAAACCTGTCAGAACTATGACAATGCATTGATCTTCTCGGAAAGTTCCCTTTAGTTGCTGTGAGAATTTAAATGCCAGATACTTGCCTGCCTTAGATTCTGGGGATGCTCATTGGGAGAGAACTCTCTCACAGACTGATACTCACTTTGAGTTATTTAATCTGTGTCCTGTAGTTGGAAAATATGCAGAGGCTGCCGGGTGTTTCATTGACCTGTATATCTCAAGAAAAAAAGTTTCAGAGATCTATTTTTCTCAAAAGAAAGGTGAAAGTTGTATTTAGTAGAGTATGGTAGGTGCCTGAAAATAAATATAAGAGAGTAACTTAATAAAGATTTGATGAATGATTAAGGGGATATTCACAGTGGTAGAAAAAACCCACGTTCTTTTACTTGTATGGTTTTATCTCAATAGAGAAAACAAACATAACACATGATTACATGTGCACGCAGATTTCATGCTCCATAGTTGTACCTTTTTTTATTTGCCTTTCTCTAAAGGTGTGCATGGAATATGCCTTATTACAGAATTATTCTGTTAATTTGAATATGTAGAAAAGTGCCTATATGGTAATGCTAGTAAGGCAAATGAGACAAAAATTTATACATGTTTACTATATCACCGGTGAGCATTTTATATAGTGATGTTAAAAAATAATTCTTATACCTCAAATGTACTTCATCTTTTTACAATCAACAAAACAATAGTTCATTCACCATAGCTGCTGATGGGAACTTTGAAAGAGAAAAAAAATGTCCAAAAGAGTTTAATTCCTTATTTGCCATTTCTGGTAATAGTAGTTGTTGAACACAGATGAGTAACTGTTTCTTAATTTAATTGGATAGCTTTATTTTACAAAGGTATGGAAAGTTTACAAAGGAGTATATAAATCTTTTATCATTAGTTGCATTTGCACTAAATGTGATGTACTTTTGCAATTTATTCTGTAAATAAAATTACACTACAGATACTCTTTGTAAAGAATACGCTTTACTTTTAGATAAAGGCACTGGTACTTCACTGCAGCTAGCCCTGCCCAATCAGTGTTGTAAGAGGCTTCTTAAAAACTGTGGAAGGAGTTGCAAGATTGAGGCATAGGTATTGAAAGACCTCTTAAAAATAGAAATAAAAAAGCAGTTTCTTTTAGGCCTCTCAGATTGTCTGTGTGCAAGTAGCCATCAGAGCCTTTCTTCCAGAAGAGATCTTCCCGAACCCCTTTTCCAGACACTGCCACAAATACGAGCACTCTGTGTTCTCCTCATCCTCTTAATGAATCTGTAGTATTTATACACCTATGATTTCCTTTGCGGAAGGAGCCCCTTGCTCTAGAATGGATGTTACTGTAACTTGAGCCCCTTTGAAGGGCTGGGAATGTGGCAATCTTCTCCATTGACTGTTGTTCTCCAGATACCAGTGTTTGGAGAATTTCAGTGTTGCCAAACTAGATCTGGAGGGAATAACTGGATAGAACTTCTCATGGAGGGAGGATGAGCAATAGTCATTGTTGGCCTGTCTGGGGAACAGAACAACTTACTGAGAAAAATTTAGGTGTGAGAAATATGGTGCGTTTTGGGGGCTGAGGGGAAATCACCTTTTAGTTAATTGGGCTGAGCTGGCCTATCTGAAGTTGTGCAAATTCTCTTTAAACTAATCAGATTGTCCACCTGTATTTTTGTCACATTGTACAGATAACGCTGTATTTGAATTGCCACTGTTCATCTACAGACTCAAAACATGAATCATATTTTTGAGTACCTTGAGTGTGTAGAGTGTAACTGTTATATAATAGCTTTATGATCCTAATGATAAGTTTTAAAAATTAAAAGTTGGCTCTTCTATGTTACAATCACAAATTTAAAACCAGTATTTAAAGTGAAAAGTATTAAAAATTATGAAGAAAACCCCTGGTTTGCAGTTATTTCTGACTTTTCAGTGCTTTAAGGAAACGCGCTTAAAATATTTGACATTGTAACCAACCTTTGGATTACGTATGAAGTTGTATGCCATACTACGATGTATGTAAAACATGTAACAGAAAGCAGCTTGCTTGTATTACTGAGGTTACTGAGACGAGAACTGGAATGCCACCTTAGCTGTTCATATGTGAAAATTCTCATTCTGCACTAGCGTATCAGAAGCATGTTAGAAGATACTCCTGTACAGTATAGTTTTAATATAGAGTAGTTCCAAAGTTGTATTTAAGCTTCTGTGTGTGTTTGTACAGAAATAACATCAGGAAAGCATGCGTGGGGAGAATGGAGATCCAGGACTGAGAAATGCCAGAAATACAATAAATAGGAATTTAAAATAATAATAATAAATAGGAAGAATTCCTAAGAGCTGAGATGGGGTTGTGAAGAGCAGGCTTTCTCAGTAGCAGGAATAACTGCCTCCTCATGGGTCAGTGGCAGTCCCTCCCTTATTGGTTATGCAGCAATTTCTGCTCCCTATGCAGTAATCGGTAAAGTTGTAGCAACCTTCCAGCTAAGCAGGATGAGAGGAACAGCTTGAAATAATAGAATGGCATTACTTGCACACAAAAAAGGAAACCTACCATAAGCTGAGTTGCATCAGGCCTTGAGTAACATAATGTAACAAATGCAGAGAGTCCTTCTCCAAGCCCTGCCTTCAAATGCAGCTATTGTATCTGGCAAAAAATAAATCTCTCCCTGTGCCTCCCTCCTCTTCCCACCTGAAAAAATCTTGCCTTCTTGGTCCCATAAGTTCTGCTTGTAATTAAAAAATACATGCTTTCTAGTATGGGGAGGCTGAGCATTTCTGTAGCCATCTGAATAACTAGAATATAATTTGACCCTAGATACTGATAATTACTTACGCCACACAATTTACCAGTGTGTATGACTGATAGCGTTGCTGTTATCTTTACTCTTCAGCAGTAAAAAGCTTCACACAAGGAGAAAAGTGTGTTTCAGTAGATAAAGAGGAAGGGATACACTTTTGAGCACTGTGTATGCCTGACAGCATTCATTTTTCTTAAGCTGTAACCCCTGATGCAGTAAGGTTTTTTTCCTGCACACCTGCCTCTGCTATGTTAGGATAAGGAAGGCTAGATGGATTGCTGCACTTCATAGTTTAAACTAATTCTCTTAAAATGAACTTTTGAGGAGGACAAAGAAATAGTTAGACCAAGCAGTAGTTGGACTTTCTGTTGTCTAAAGCATAAAAACTTTAATTAGGACCTTTCAGTTCAGCCTACTTTCGTTTGAGCTGGTCTGCTGAATTTCCACAAGGGATTTTCACCATAACATTAACAAGCCTTTTTCCTCTTTAAAAAGAAAAAAAGAAAATAAAAGCATTTTAAAATGTGCATAGTTTATAAAGTGGTTTTGAGTCCCTTGTTTCATTCTCAGAGATGAGAAGTAAAGGAGCTGAGAAGACTTGGAAGTGGTTGGAAGCAACTGTATGCCGAAGGCCGAAGTAAATTCTCCTGCCATACTGCTTGTTTTTAAAGCTTTGGTTGAGCCGCTGGCTTTGACTCCCTCATTCTGCTGCTGTTTTGAGCCACTGAAGGCATTACAACTCAGTAAAATAATTGCACACAGCAAGTCTTCAGTATTTTGTGTGTCCCTCCATATGCTAATTTACCTCCCAAGTTTTGTCTGAGTTCTTTTCAGATGCAATGGGAAGTGCCTACACACCTGTTGCTTACTATACACCTTCATGTTTACCTCCAAATAAGTATCCTTTGAAAAGCATGTGAAGCTCTAGACTTGTCGTCTATTTTATTTTTTCCTAAACTTTTGTGTATTTGGACAGACCGTGGTTCTTGGCCAGCGATTCCTAACTAGTGTAATACTGATAGGAAATAGCCGCAGTTGTGAAGAATTTCACCATGAGGGTGGAATTGCAACTGAGTCATGAAGCAAGTTCAGCTTCCTGGCATGGCCAGAGCCTAGGAATTACTGCTCAGCACCTGGAAAGTTATGCTGGATGACAACAAAAAAAAAAAGAGGAACTCAAAACCCCAGGGTTGTATCCTGACTGATGAGCATCAGTTGTGTGAGAGCACGAACAAAAAAAACTGTAGCTGTGTCTATATGCTCCAGAAAGTGTTTTGAGTCTCATTATTTAGTAGAGTCACACGGGTCATCTAATTGTTTGCATCCTGTTTGCATATTGCTATGAGATCAGCATAATCATTACAATCTTCATCCTGTGTTAAAAGACTGTTTTTCCCATGCTGCTTTATGGTAGAGCATGCACTCCTTGAGCACTAATCCAGTTACATACTACCTTGACCAAGTCCAGTGTTGAAAATTTCAGTTATAACCTGAATAGTTTCTTCCTGAAGCTTTTTATAGGAGTAGTGTTTGAGCTGTTGTATACAGTCGTGCATTGTTAAGACATGATGATGACTCTGACAGCAATTGGTGTGTTTCAGTAAAAGGCAAAATGGTTGTAAATTTCTGTAAGGAACTTAAGAAATGCTTTTCTGATTTTCCCAACCACTTTTATTTGAACTGAATTTGAAAACTCTGAGCTCAATTATCATTGAAATACAGAGTAACTAACCATCTTTCTATCAAGAGGGGTGCTCATCAAGCAGCATCACGGTAGTTCACGTAGAAGCTCTACTGCTGTAGAATGACAGGTTTGGGTTGGGAGGAATCTTAAAACCCACCCAGTCTCAACCCGCTGCCTTGGGCAGAGCTGCCCCTCACCAGCACAGGCTGCCCAGGGCCCCATGCAACCTGGCCTTGAGCGCCTCCGGGAATGGGGCACCCACAGCTTCTCTGGGCAGCCTGTGCCAGTGCCTCTCCACCCTCAGAGAAAAATTCCCTCCTAACATCTAAACTAAACATCCCTTCTTCTAGTTTAAAACCATTCCTGCTTCTCCTATCACTACACTGTCTTGACAGAGAGTCTCTTCCCATCTTCTCTTCAGGCCCTTTTTAAATACTGGAAGGCTGCTGTAAGGTCTCTCCAGACAGAATTAGCCCAGCTTCCTCAGCCTTCATTAGAGAGGTGCGCCAGCCCTCGGAGCATCTTTGTCACTTTCTCTGGACACAGTCCAACAGCTCCATTTTTCCTGTGCTGGTGCCCCAGACCTGGGCAGAGTACAGCAGAAGGGGACAGTCACCTCCCTCTCCCTGTTGGCCACCCCTCTTGATACAGATTTCACAGAATCGGAGGGGTTGGAAGGGACCTTGAGAGCATCGAGTCCAACCCCCTGCTAACACAGGCACCCTACGACAGGTGGCACAGGTAGGCGTCCAGACGGGTCTTGACTATCACCATAGAAGCAGACTCCACCACCCCTCTGGGCAGCCTGTTCCAGCGCTCCGTCACCCTGACCTTAAAGAAGTTCTTCCGCGTGCTAGTATGCAACTTCCTATGTTCATGTTTTAGGCCATTCCTCCTTGTCCTATCACTATAAGCCACTGAGAAGAGCCTGGCCTCGTCCATTTGCCTCCCACCTCCCTTTAGATATTTATAAACACTTATCTGATCCCCTCTCAGTCTTCCAGAGGCGGAACAGACCCAGGTAACTCAGCCTTTCTTCATATGGGAGATGCTCCAGGCCCTTTCTTATCTTTCTGGCCCTAAATACAGTCCAGGATACTTTGGCCTTCTAGGCTGCAAGCACACAGTGCTGGCTCATGTTCAGCTTTTCTTTCACCAACACTCCTAAATCCTCCTCTGCAGGGCTGTGCTCTACTCATCGCCCAGCCTCTGCTCTATCCGTTCATTACGCAGCCTGTACGCATGTTTGGGATCGCCCGGACCCAGGTGCGGGACTTTGCACTTGACTTTGTTAATCTGAACGTTGTTGCCCACCTCTTGAGCCTGCCAAGGCCCCTGTGGGTGGCATCCCTTCTCTCCAGTGTGTCAACCGCACCACTCATTTTCAGTCATCTGAAAATGTGCTGAGGGTGCACTCAGTCCCATTGTCCGTGTCCCCAGCAGAGATGTTCAGTAGTGCCTGTCCCAGTGCTGACCCCCATGGAACACCACTCAGCACCTGCCTCCATTTGGACATTGAGCCACCGACCACCATCTTAGAGTGCATTCATTCTGACAATTCTGAGTGGTCCATTTCTCAGTTCCACGACCCTGCAATTTGGCGATAAGGACATGATGCAGGAGACTGTCAAATGCTTTGCACGACTCCAGGTCTGATAACTGTGTTTAATTTTCAGAGCTACCCGTCAGATGTGGAGAATCCAATACTGAAAACATGCCAGCTGCTCATTAACTGTGACAGCCATACTCAACTTCAGTAAAATGGATGGAACAGCATTTGTACATTTTTTTTAAAATACTCTCATGGTTCTAATACTGGTAAATTCTTTACTAATTCTAGCTTTCCTTATATGAGAAACAAGTTCCCTGTAAAGTATTCTGTCCTATCTGTTCCTAATACATACAGGCTTACTCTACTTTTGTACTGTAAATAGGGATGCTACACTTGCTATTTTATGCTGCGTACATTTCTTGGTTTTAGGCTTGTGTTAAACACCTCTTGCTTAAAGGATATTAGCTTCATGTAGCAGAAGAAAAAAGGGAGTATTCAGGAAAGGTGCTTTAAAAAAAAAGAACAGTGTAGAGGTGTGGGTACAGAGGAGGATGAATTTGAGTACGTTTGATGGATTGTTGGGCACTACACTTCCCATGGAATATTTCCCCAGTGAGAGGGGGGAAATTACCAATACTGTTTTTTTATGATATTTTGGATGGGATTACTTTTAAAGAAGAGCCAACTTTCACTCACACACACAAATTAATGAAAAAAATAGTAGCTGCAACTAGCAAAACACCAGTATTCCCTCTCTCCATGCTTTGATTTGCCCTCAGAAGGCATTTTAGAAAAACAGCCTCCTCCAGAATCCTAACAAGAATGTTGTCAGAAAGGCAGATTTGTTTCCTGGTGTTATTTAGGCCAACCTCACAAACAGAGACAAGATACTGATTTATGGCAAAGCTGCACAAGTTTGGGTGCTAGGGTGCCTCCCACAAAGCTACCCAAAATTTTTACACTTATTTTTATCACTTGACCACTGCCCCGATGCAGCCTCCAGCCTACAACTGGTCACCTAAAGAAAGGGCTCACCTCCCTCCCTGCAGGCTACCTGAACACAACAACTAACTGCATCTTTTCTCAAGATGCTCCTATCTTCAAAGACTAGTTACGACATTGCGATCAAGAGTTCCTCTACTTAATCACGTTAGCAGTTTCAAGGATGGTCATCCTGACCTAAATACATTTTGCGACATCTAGAGATACACATACAAAAACCTGTAAGGAGGTTACTCTATGGGTGTCCAAAATCTTGGCTTGCATGAAGTGAAAAAGAATTGCAAATAAAATATATAATTAATGTATACAACTTACAAATATTTTTAAATACATATTTTTATTAAAACATAAAAAAAAGAGCAACAAAAACATAGAAATAGTGGGATATTTGACCTTGTTTTTGTGGAACTAATGCATCAGGCTGGTTTGATGGAAGTGGCTGCAAATCAGGGGACCAGGAAGGCAACCATCTGAATATTTCCTCAAAGAAGTATTGTCTTTTTGAACCTCATGCAATATTTTTGTCTGCTTCCAAAATTTATTCAAAATCTGTAGAAGTCTTACCACTTTGGTCTACATAGAAGCAACACTTTCTGTAAGGTACCATACAAATCCCTCCTTTTGATGCAAACATATTTAAGACCATTCTGTTTTGCAGGGCCATCATTCCTGCCTGAGACACTTTTTGTAATGGATGTATTTTCTTCATTAACAGTAAAATTTTCCCAATCCATAAGCATCTCCAGGATACGCTAGCTGGGATAGGTACCACAACTAATGAAGCTGCCTGCTCAGCACTTCTGGAAGATAAGCACAAACCCAGCAGTCTTATTTGCAAACCGAACTGTATTTTGGATTATTTTATGAAACATATCCTGTTCCCATGAGTTTCCTGGTTCTGATACACTTGCCTCAGTTATCTTTATCATCCAAAGGTTAACAGAGGAGTATCACCTCCACCTAGTGTCTTCGTTTCTTCCTTTAAAGAAATCTGTAGAGTGACACAAATAAGCAAAATATTACAGAACAAGTAAAATGTACAAAACCAAAAGTATTACTCTCTGAGTAAATTCCAGTTCTAAGTGGGTAGGTACACAAACTGCACTTACAGTCTGAATATTTCTTTTCATTTTCAGCTTCAGGGAATCAACTTCAACTCTTTGCTTCTCCTGCTGGATCTGCCTTTGTCCTGGTAATGAACCCATGTCAATCCCTTTTACTGCAGTATTTGTCATTTCCACTTCTCAGCCAAAGGTTTGTCTTTCCAAGTTCAGAAATACACTTGGTCTCCTGGTTTAAGGGAATCACAGAATCACAGAATTGTAGGGGTTGCAAGGGACCTCTGGAGATCACTGAGTCCAGCCCCCTGCTAAAGCAGGCTCCCTACAGCAGACTGCACAGGTGGGCATCCAGGTAAGTTCTGAGTATCTCTGGAGAAGGAGACTCCAGAGCCTGTTCCAGAGCTCTGTCAACCCCAAAGTGAAGCAGTAATTTCTCATATTCAGATGGAACTTCCTGTGTTCCAGTCTGTACCCGCTGCCCCTTATCCTGTCTCTAGGCACCATCAAAAACACCCTGGCCCCACCCACTTGACTCTCTACAGGCACATTCAGCAGCAGTGGAGTTCTTAATTGCTCGTACCTACCAAGGGAAGAAAGAACTCTTGAGACAGAGATATTCAGTAAGTATTTGATTATCAAATACATGCATCTGATGGCCTTTTCCAGTCATACTTACGGTATATGGTTTTCCATTCAAGATTTCAAAAGGACTAACTCCTTCCCTCCCTAACCTGGGAGATACTCAAATTCTCAGTAATGCCAAAGGGAGAACTTAGACCCATTTCAAATGTGTTTCTTGACATAAATTTTCCAGACTGTCTTTTTCATGTTTGATTCATCCTCTCTGCTTGACCACTTCACTGTGCTTTTAATGGCATACCTAAGTCCCATTTCATCTGCAGGAACCTAGGTATTCCTTGGGTTATTTTTGCTGCAAAACGAGGTCCTCCATCTGACAAGAATTCCCCTGGAATACCAGATCTTGGAACTATGTCCTTTACTAAAATGCTGACTACCTCTCTTGCTTTCTTGGTTCAGCTCAGGAATGCCTCAAGCTGCCATGAGAAGGTGTCAACCAATACCAATAATTACGTATACCCGTTACTCAGGTAATTCAGAAAAATACTCAATATTCCAATTTCAGTTTCAATGCCAATATTCCCCAGGTACAGAACCCTTTTTTACCTCTCCTGGGTCTCCTCTGAATTTTAGCATTATTTTTAAGACAAATCCTGCACATCTGGACAATACTTTTGGCAATCAATAACATATTAATTCCCACTGCTTATCCTCTTTCTGCTTCAACTAGAGCTTCTACCCATATGAGTACTCCCATGTGTTAACTTCTTTCATTCCTGGAGCTAATTTATCCTGTTTTTCATATAAAAAGGAGTCTTAATATTTAAAACTTCTCAGCAAGTACGCCTCCAATAGTTACTGACAATTCTATTTTCTTGGCAGCTTCACCTGCTCTTCTGCTCCCTTTGGTAACATCAGTATGTCCAGTCTGGCAGGCCTTGCAGTGAATCACTCCTGCTTCTCTTGGATTTCTAACTAACTGAATCAAGTAATCTCATGATTTCTGTACTATACTTGATAGGATTTCCTTGAGATTATAGTTAATTCTCTTTCTTTCCAAATCACTCCATGGGTACATATTACACCAAAGGCATACATCAAGTCAGTATAAATGTTAGCTCACTTTTCATTTGACAGTTTTAATGTTCGAGCCAGAGCAATTAGCTCAACTTTCTGAGCCTACATATTGGCTGGCAAGGGTCTTAATTCTGTTTCTTCTTCCCAGGTTATAATTGCATACCTAGGGCTTTCTGTTCTACGCTAACTACAGAGCTGCTTCCATCAGTGAACAGCTCCCAGTCAGGATTTTCTAGGAGGGCATCTTTTAGGTCTGGCTGGTTGGAATATACAGGTTCAATTGCTTGCAAGCAATCATGAGATAGGTCTTCTCCCTCATTTACAGGTAACTGCAATGCAGGATTTAAAACACTTGACATTTTCAACATCATGTCAGTGAAGTAACTGACAAGTCCCTACCCTCCAGTAATTTCGCCAGTATATCACCAAACAGCGTTAGGCTGTTCTTAAGCCCTTGGGGAAGCACCATTCAGCACAGCCGACTCTTCTGTCCTGTTCCAAAGCAAACATTTTCTGGTTCTCCCAAGGGAACGCAAAAGAAATCATCTTTCAAATCTAAAATTATAAACACTGAAATCAGCTATAGCTGTCAGCAAAGCATAGTGGTTAGATACTGCAGGATGCATGTTGCTAAATATTTGATTAACAGCTCTCAAATCTTGCACTAACCATAAACTTAAGTCAAGTCCACTTTCTAGCTGTCTCACATGACCGCTCATAAAATGCTGATGGGTGCTCAGTCGAGCTCTGTGTCACACTATTTAATCATTAGCTGTCCCCTAAGTACTCAGATCCCACTTAGGTTCTATTACAGGCATGAACCATTCTCGGCCTTCTCTTGCAATTTATCCTCCTGTTTTCCCCACTAGCTTTCTCTAAGAAGAATGTGTTTATTTTTTTCCTCAGGGAATAACACCACGTTCCACAAAACCTGTACATCTTTCCAGTCAGGGAACATTTTTTTTCCAATACTGCAAGCAGAGCAACATCTTTTTATATTTTTGCTCTTCCTAGTCTCAGATAATACCACTAAAGCCCTCAAATTAATTTCCATCAACTTATACTTCTGTCTAGTTTATTAATAATTTTATAACGAATGCATTCTGGCATATACAAAAATTCGTGTGTTAAAATCTTATTTCCAAACTCACATTTAAATAGTTTAAAAAGGATTTTATCTTTCACTTTCAAGGTTCCCATTTCTGGCCACTTTTCCCCATCCAGTTTACATCCTGGCCACCACTGCATATCATAATGTTTCATTTTCTTTCCCCCCCAGTGAGGGGAAATCTCAGACAAGGGAGTGGTCCTCATACTTTCAACAAAAATTTTTATCCAAAACGACATACACTCTGCTCTTAGGCATGCATCTACGTGCATAAACAATACCAAATGCTGGCTAATTATAAAAAAAAAAAACAAAAAAACAATAAATCAAAGCCTCTTACCCTCTCCTTCCCCCCCCCACCACACCGTAAGTCAAAATCTCAATTATTAAGTGTTGCACCTTAACATCACTTACTGCTCCAGCAGGGGAGAGGAACCAGTGGAGTCCCTGAACAAAACATCTGTGTGCACTGGAGTCCAACCAATCCCCACACTCCCTGCTGGATGCAGCCTGGCTATGCTAGTCAAGCCAGTTAACTACATGTTTTTTCAAGGCACTCCCATCTTCAAAGAGTCCACAATTCTATGATCCTACTTAATCACGTTAGCACTTTCAAATACGGTCATCCTGACCTAGATAAAAGTACATATTTAACTAAATCTAAAGGTACACATACAATGATTTGAACAAAGGTTAGTCCCTACTAGACTGTCCACGACAGCACTGCTTTAGCTGCCCGGCTTTTCATCACATTAACCTTTTAGGGTCAATTTTTTCCAGATGTACTAAAGGCTTCAGCTGCTCCGCAAAGTTCCTCATGTCATCAGAAACTATGTCCTGTCCTGCCGGAGCGACAACGTTAAGCTCTACAAGGTAGGAGAGGGAGAGTGGCTCAATGCTATCCGTGTTGCCCGGCATCAAGATGCGGAAAATCTTGTAGACCACAATCTTCATGATCCCCTTGCGGAACACGTGCCCCTTGGCCACGAACTCGTGATCCATGCGGAAGCCCATCTCCACCAGGAAGTCCGTCAGGTTGTCCGAAGTCGCGATGTCCACGCAGTTGCGCACCAGCGCGTGCCGGTTTTTGTCTCCAATTTCCGGCTGGCCCAGGTAGCGCAGGTGCCAGGGCATGCCGCTCTTGTCCATGGAGCGCCGCGCCCGCAGCACGAAGGGGCTGGCCTGCTGCCCCTTCAGCAGGAACACCATCTCGTGGTCCAGGAAGGTCTCTGGCTCCATGTTGTCGCACAGCCCGCGCAGACGGTGCAGCAGGCTCTCCAGGCTCTGGTCCAAAACGCTTCCTGTGGCGGCAAGACACAGCTCAGCCGCTGCCCTGTTCCTCCCCGCTGGGGCCCCTTCGCCGCCCGCGCCTGGGCCGCGCCAGCCATGCGCCCGCCTCGGCCCCGCGCACGGCTGCGGCGCCCACTGGGAGCCTCGCGGGGCGGCAGTCAGCCGCTCGGTGCCGGCCCCACGCCTTACCTTGCAGCAAGTACTCCATCATGTTGATAGTGCCGCCCGTAACGGGCATCATGGTAACGGGAGGCGCCTCCATCTTGGCAGCGGCGGCGGCAAAAGTGGCGGCGGATAGAGCGGCGCGGCCCAGCGGAGGCAGCGGACGCCACCTTGCGGCCTGGCGGTGCGGCGCGGCCCTTAACTGCTGAGCGGCCGGGCGGGGGCGGCTGGGCTGCCGCTCCGGAACCGAGCCCCTGCCCTCACTGCCTCCTCCCCGCCTCCCCAGGCAGCCATCGCGAGGCCTCTTCTCCGCTGTGGGAAGGCAAGGACTGCAGAGCAGGGCAGGGAGGTTATAAACTGATTTTTTTTTCTTCCTTGTTACTAAAACGTGGATTTTCTTCTGGGTATCCCATTCAGGCTTTGGGTCTGAATCCCCACTTTGGCACCTTCATCCATTGAGGCTGCTTTCAGACTGAGCGCACGCACCACTGTCCGCTGCTGACAGTGAATTAGTATCAGAAAGCCTCATACACCACGAATCTGCGTGCAGAGCTGTTTTAATTCATCTGTATAATAGACAGTTTATAAAATGCCTTGATTGATTGTGCTATTTAAATTTTAAAAGTTGTTGACAGAATCTCAACACTAGGGTTACTCATTAAGTGATTTTGTGTCTTACCAGGTCACTCAGGGATGTCGTATTGTTCTTAGCTGTTTTGCCACAATGAGTTAATAGAGCCCCAGAGTCATAGAACCATTAGAGTTGGAAGGGACCTTTACGGGCCATCTAGTCCAACTGCCCTGCAGTGAGCAGGCACACCTGCAGCTAGATCAGGTGCTCAGAGCCCTGTCCAGCCTGACCTTGAGTGTCTCTAGGGACGGGGCATCCACCACTTCTCTGGAACACCTGTTCCACTGCCTCACCACACTCTGAGTAAAAAAATCTCTTCCTAACATCTAACCTAATTCTCCTCTCTTCTAGTTCAAAGCCATTCCCTGCCCTTGTCCTGTCACAACAGGCCCTGCTAAGGGGTCCATCCCCTTCTCTCTTACAGCCTCCCTTCAGACACTGAAAGGCCTCCATCACGTCTCTCTGGAGCCTGCTCTTCTCCAGGGTGAACCGCCACAGCTCTCTCAGCATGTCCTGTGACACCATCTGAAATTAAGGCACTACTTAAATTTACAGCATAATGACAGTGACAGAGACATCTGTCACGTAACCAATGACTTATTATCAGCCTCAGTGTAATACAAATTATGATTTATTCTGTGCTACTGTGCAAAACAGGAACATTTTGCAAGTGAGATAGATGATAGTTTAATGAGCTCCCAGTGAATTCTAGTATGGGCTGTTGCATGCTGTTTTCCATATACACGACTGTTCCCCATGGATTTTACATTACCATTTTAGGGTGCTTTATCAAATACCGTCAGAGTATTTCTTTGGTGAGTGTCAAGCCCTTTAGACTTAGCTAGAAACAACTTTCACATGGGAATCCTGAGATAGTTCCAGAAAAAGTGCAGTTCTGCTTAGTCAGAAACTGCCAATAGCGATGTCTCTCCACGTGGCTGGTAGGCCTGCCCACTAGTGATGAATTCTCTTAGAACCAGTAGCCACAAAAGTTGAACTAAATTTAACCATTTCAGTATCACTAACTTGGCCAGCTCACAGCAAGCAAGGTAGAGCTATGCCAGCTCTCACTTGTAAAAGGAAGGAAATGAGCTGGACTGCTGCATTTTTATACTAGCTCTTGGATTGTTCTCAATACCATTTTTAAAAAAGCTTTTTTTGCTTGGTAATATACCAGTACAGTGTATAGAAGGCAGGCTTGATTGGCTGTGAGGTATGGGCTAAACACTGACTGAGCAACCAGAGCTGGGAAAAGGAGGGTAGTAGTAGACCTTCCCCACACATTTTAAGCCTGAAGTGTGGTTTTCAGAACAGTTTTAAATAGCTCTCTGTCAGCAGGATGACTACCCCTCGGTGTGCCTGACGGCCTCTTTTCTGAGAATGTGGATTGACAGCTATGTAGTCTGCAACATATATTTTACTATGGGATTGGCTTCCATTTATTTGCTCTTGGAGACTGGCATTTTGTCACAGTGTAAGTGGGAAGCAGTTTTTCTCCCCTTTGCCCTTCCAGTTCTCTCCTGAGTCCTACTGGGTCAGATGTGCAAGCAGCTGGGCAGGGGCACAGCTGCCAGCATCGGCCAACCCAACACATTTTTCCAGATAACCAGAGTCCTAAGGGGAACCTGGGAGATAAAGCCCCTAGTGTCTCCCTGGGTAGATTATGAAGCTGGATGAACGTGAAGTAGTGGTGAAAACAGGACCAAAGGTCATTTTGTGTTGCATAATATACTGCAAAGGCCCTAGAGCACTGAAGAGGCACAGCTTCAGAGGCAGGCCTCCTCCCAGAGGATGGTACAAGGCAAGTCAAGGCAGCAGCGATTTCTAGGCAGGAGGACAAGATCCAGAGCTGTCAGCACTAGAAATGTCACTGGGTGTAATTGCAATTTAAGCAAGATGGGTCTGCCTGAAGTACAAACTTCAACTGAGGGACAGAGTATCTGTGGAACAGAGAAGCTGTTACAGAAATGAGGACACCAAATGAAGCCCAGATCTTATCAGCTGGTGTCTGTATGAAGTACTGTCTGCCATAAGCAAAGCGAGGCAGGAAAAAAGAGAATTTTAAAGTAGTAAGCTATGTCCCAGAAGAGGCAGACAGGGATGATAAATCTTAAAAGCACTACAAGTAGTTGAGTTGTCTTTCCAGCTTTTGAAAGCTGAAAGTAGTGTGAGGGTGGGCCATCTGCCACAGCGATTCTCAGCAGTATTTGCATTAGGTGCAGGGTTCACGCCAAAGGTGAAAACCAACTGAACAGTGCTGTGTACAGACACATCTGGAGGCTGGACTTGCTTGAACTCTTCTATGAGAAGCAAGCTGGTTCATGGCCATGTTCCCTTTTGTGAGCTGGTGTGCCTGCTGAGCAACTCTCATACTGGGGTTCTTGCTGACACATGTGCATTCAGTAACCAAGGAAGCGTCTGTGACAGGTTTTTGGTGGCACAGCTGTGTTAGGCATGCACATGATCTGTGCCCCTTTGCTGCTTGAGCAGAAGCTGCTGTCCTGCCAGTAAGATCAGGCAAAGGACACTTCACTGGTAACTTCTTATGCTGGCTGAAGATAAATCAAAGTGGACAACTCTGAAGCTTCCATGTTGAACAGCAGGAACTGCCAAAAAACTGCAAAACAGCAGGAACTGCCAACTGTTGAACAAAGGAACTGCCAAAAGTAGAATTCAACAATTTTCTAGAAGATAGGAGAAGCACCCAGTTAGGCCTCAACAGAAGCTACTGCTAACGCTGAAGTGAGAGCTCTCCCATTTGGGCAAAGTGCATAATTCAACTTTAAAGAGAATATTCTGCAATACAAAGTGAGACGTTCTGGTATCATACACCCACTGTCTTGAGTACTGGATGCTAGACACAGTTTTCCTTAATCTTTTAGTTTGTTTGCTATATCACCACATCATGAGGTAATCTTAAAGTATCACAATTAAGCCAGTAAGTTTTGGATTGTTTTACTGAAACTGAAAAAGTAGTTTTGTACCAAAATGTACACAATTTAGTAATAATACAAATGTTAATTCTGCAAGACAGAATGTCAGTTAAATCCACCAAAATGAACACTGAGCCACCATTTATTGCCAGTACAGTGTTACTTTAAATAAGCTCACTGAATGAACATAGAAACAAAGTTCTTCCTTAAATAAAATGGTAGCTATTAACAACAATACTGCAGGAAGATGCACATTCATGGTATTTACATTCTATCATAGCATATCTAGCATGTAGTATGTATTCATGCTTGCACAGGAGCTTTATGAGCTCATTACAATATTAATTTGTTGATGTACTACAAAACAACCCATAATGATTTATATTTGAAGAGCACCTCTGCGAGTCACCCCTTTGAAAGTGCCACCACACTCCTGTAAGAAACCCATCTAGGCCAATCCACTGATCTGCCACTCATGCTCCACCCTTCCCCCCCCCAAAAAAGGTCATTAAAAATTTTCTTCCCATGACCAGCTAGACACGTTGATAACCCTAGCAATCTTCCAGAAGGCGAATCAAACTAGAATACACCTGTGTTTTCTGTATTACATTAAGAACACCTGAGACTGCTTCACTGGTCCAAGTACAGAATTTTAATACAAAATCTGTTGCATTAACATGTCATTTCACTGAATTCCCTTAATTAGTACTTTTCATTAAAAAAAATCTTAAAATAAATACTCCCCCAAAAAAAGTTTAAAAGGAATTAAAACATTAAAAAAAACCCAACCCTTTAATATTAAAGAACAGTGTGATTTTCTGACTTCATTCATCTCAGTGTAAGCAGTGGATACACACCTATTCCTGGGGAATAAGAGTCAAACACTAAGAACAAAAAAATATTAGTAATATGCAAACACACTGTACCTTGAGAGACTTCTTTTAAAAGAAATGTAAACATGTTACTGATTCTTGTTGTTTGAATGCATTCCTTTCCAAAAAGCACAGGAAACCGCATTTGCTTAAATTATTAAGCTCTCTGACAAGAAATCAGTTTTAAAATCATTCTTTTTTTTACCTGAACTAAATAACAGAACAGCTAAGACACTGTTTTTTCCTACTTTAGTACATACTATAATTTAACAGTTCAGCACTTTGTAGGTCACAAGTTCTTCTTAAAGTAATAATCTAAATTGTGAAGATAAACACTGAATGTTGCTTAGCTGCAAAAAATTAAGTACTATAAGTAGACAGAGGTTTCTATAGGGCTAATGTGATTTGATAAAAATTGTCTCAGAGAATAAGACCTAACAACTCTAACATTTTAACAAAATTAAAACTGGGAATTCATGGAAAACAATTAGGTTTGCCATCACTTTAAAAGGACCAATGCATTAAAGCCAAGGTTAGACAAACAAAAACAATCAATCAACACCCCCCCAGAAAAAAAAAAAAAAAAAACAAAAAACAACTGTACAAAGTATGTATCATATTTCACCATCGTAATTACCAGTTAACATGTCAAAATTATCCAAACCTGTAAAAACGAGTGACTGACCCTTCAGAAAATGATGCTTAACAGTTAAGAATTCCAAAACTATATTTAAGACAGCTGACAACAATTCTATCATGAAGTCGTTTCTAATCACTGGAGAACACAAAAGGCATAAGTAGTCTCACAGAAGTCCATTATCCCTCAGTTTATTGTCCACAGAAATCAGTGACTTGAAGGTGATTTTTCATTGTAAGCTTCACAGATTATATTATTTTTTCCCCTTTACTCCTAAGTCAGTTGCTTCATTTCAAAGCTCTTCTAGTATTCAAGCTGCCTTCTTAGTGCAGGTTCCTTGAAGATCTTGTAGATTTATTTTTGACCTGATAAAAATATAAAAATAACCAGATCAGGAAGGTTAAAATGATACGCTGTTGTTTTAGGTTACAAATACTAACGTAACTGTTACTGAATTTTATGTACTTGGAAAAAGGTCAAAACAGCAGAGAAAGATATGAAGTTCTGTATTTCTTACCTGTTGTGGATCATGTGGCTTTTGACTAGATGCCCAGCTGCAAGAGCTGCCATTAGCGATAACTCCCCAGCCATCACTGTAGCACACACGATTTTAGCAAGCTGGCGGGCATTTTCACCAGGGTTGTCTTGGCTTGCACCTTGAACCCCTAACATCTGGAGGGGAAAATATGCAATGTTATACTATAAAAACTAAGTAAATTTACAGTAAGTTTTAATACTGAAGTATTTCGAATTATATCCAAACAAGTAGCTTTAAATCTCTTTAGTATTTAAGTTTTAAAAGCTATATTCATGAAAAATAATTAATTAGATAAATCTAATATTTTCATGTCAAATCCACCAGGTTTCAAGAGGGCCATTCCCACAACAACACACTATAAAAGCAGGCTTTTATTTAAGAAGATGATTTGCTGTAAACTTTCTGCTTTGTACCTGCAAACAGGCCTGTTGTGGTAACAAGTTGGTGCCTCCTCCAACAGTCCCTATTTCTATAGATGGCATTGTGCAGCTGATATACAGGTCTTCACTGGTGGAACCAGTACGCTCCATCAAAGTGATGCAGTTAGAGCTGCCCACATTCTGCGCAGCATCCTGTAGGTCCAGAAGGAGAAAAGAAAAAAAAAAAAAAAAACCACTCAAAGTGTTCAGTTAAGGATTATGAACTGAAAAAAGCTGATTTGGTGCAAAACAAACTTACCTGACCACAAGCAATGTAGATAGCTGTAACAATGTTTGCTGCGTGCGCATTGTAGCCACCTATGCTACCAGCCATAGCAGAACCCACCAGATTTTTGTTTATATTCACTTCAACTATATCTTCCGTCGTTGTCTTCAGTACCTAAACAAAGTGATACACCATTCCTTAAGCAGGAGTAGAAATACACTATTTCATGTTAATAAGCTTTCTCCCCTAATCCCTTGTTTACTTCCAAATAGAATCTGACTCTATCATAGATACTTGTTTTGTTGAAAAGGAGCCCTTTCAAATGCAGGGCATATTATTCAAGTAATAATGGAGAAGTCAGTTTGGACTTGCATACCTCTCTAAGGAAAGTTAATCAGCTATCTTCTCTGCTTCCAATTCATATTGGAACAAACAAGCCAACTTGGGAGCAATATCCCATTAATTAACCCTAACATTACAGCAACTGTTCTTCCAAGTTGTTCCAGTTAGTAAACCTTCTCCACGTTGCTCTGCATAAGAATATGGAGCTCAACTGAAGAGTTTAAACAAAAAACACTGATGCATTGAAAAATAAACACAGTATGCAGTAATAATGAACCTGTATACCACATTATTTTGAAAGACTCAGATAAAACATCTGCAACAATACAGTATTTAAAAGATCAAGGAAGGCAAACAAAATTACACTGTGAGCAAATTTAAACCATATCCAGCGTAATAGGAATAGCAAGTGATGACAGATATGCACAAACTGTATGATACCGATGAAAATATAAAGCAAAACAGAAGATAAAATTAGACCACACATGTTTGAACACTGTGTCCAACTCTGTTCACTTCATCAAATTAAATAATCAACAAAAGGAGGCTGTTTTTCACAAGAGATGTAGCTGCACTGGGGAATTCCACTGGTATACCTGTGCTAGAAGTTTTATGAAAATTCACAAAAGGGACTGAGCAAGTTACTGAACAAAATCAAACAGAAAACAGAACAACAACAACAAAAAAACCGCTCACCAAACAATTCAGAAATTCCTGAACAAGTTGGTGAAAGACTGTTCTGAGTATAATGAACTCCTCCCTGGATGGAGGTAATTGGCAATGGATACCGTTTCACACAGAGTCAATCTTCTGATCTAGAGTGAAAGGTGATCTTAAGATAGCTCTTACGATTTAGTTTATGTTTGCCAGCTAGGACTGGCACTGTTTATAAAGGTTACTCTTCATCAGACAAGAAGCTAAGGCAGCTTTGGAATTAAGTGAAACCCCTTAATTATCTGTTTTCCCTGCAGTAAGGGGCATCTAGACTTTGAAGAGAATGCCAAGTTTGTGCAAGAGACAAGAAACAAGTGAAAATGATTGAAGTTACTGAGAGACTTCACTCTAAAAGCTATGAAGTTTTGGCATAATCTTTCAAAGGAAAAAGGTGAAAATCCTAATGCCTTCAAGTAGACATTCATCATTAAATTTATAGCATATTATCTTAGAAAAGACAGTGAAAGGAAAAAATATATACTGATAAGGAGGTTCTCAGGAAAAGTGATGAGTTGTACAGCAGTAGTATGAAAATACTTGCAAGAATCATCCATACATGGAACAAAGCTAGCTAACAGTATTTATGATTTAACTATGTAAAATTTTTCATGAACAAATTACAGTAAAGCAGGCACTTACTTCTTTAACAACCTTGGCTGGAATGACTGCTTCGCAGACAACAGACTTCCCTCTTCCTTCTATCCAATTTATAGCAGCAGGCTTTTTGTCTGTACAGTAGTTACCGCTGATAGCTATAACCTGGAGATCAGGAAACTCTTCATTCAGCCTTGCCAGTGCTTTTTCAGTACCCTGTTAAAACAAAAGCAGATACTATTAACGGCTGATGTATTGATTACAGTTGTAAAACAAGCTACTTAAGGACAGCAGCACAGGAAGATTGGATTAAGCCTCATCAGATCACTAATAACAGCTGAAGAAATGAACAAGATTCCCAGAAAGAATCTTAAACAGGCACAAATGGTAGCATGATCACCATCTTTTCTGTAATGTACTAGGAATTAAATGGAAATACTTAACAGCACTGAGTCCTTGCCTGTGCATATGGATTCTCTGGATACATTCCAGGTGAACATTTACCATACTGAAGATCCAACATGAACCAAATCAGCCATGACAGGCATGAAGGGAATTCATTTTGGATGCAGGAAGGAAGAGCCTCTCTACACTAGGAAATCAGAATAAAGGTCTGCTACATTTAGTACTATCTCTGGAGAGGGCACTTGAACAGCTACAGCAGTCAGTATCAAAACCTTTCTCAACCAGCACAAGGCATCCTACATGTAATGTTTCCTTGTTTCAGCTGGACAGAGTTGATTTTCTTCATAGTGTGTGATATGACGCTATGTTTTGGCTTAGGAAAAAAACCACGATGTTGATAACACACTGATATTTTTGTTGTTGCTGAGCAGTGCCACACAAAGCCAAGGCTGTTTCCATTTTACAGCTTCTTCTACTGTCCTGCCAGTGACAGGCTGGGGGGCACAGGAGCTTGAAGGGGAGAGAACCAGGACAGCTAACCTAAACTGGCCAAAGAGATATTCCATAACATATGATGTCACGTGAAAAAACTACAAAACAGAGGGGAGCTGGCCAGAGGGGTGGGGAGACAGCTGCTGCTCAGGGCCTGGCATCAATCAGCTATTGTGGTTTTGAGCCATTGTGCTGTACATCACTTGTTTTGCAAATATACATGTATTATCATCATCACTATTATTTCTCTCTTCCTTTTCTGTCTTAGTAAATTAGTTTCTATCTCTACCTGTGAGTTCTACTTCTTTTTTCTCCCAATTCTCTCCCTCATTCCACTGGGAGTTGGGGAGTGACCGTACTGCTGTGTGGTGTTTAGCTTCCTGCTGGATTAAACCACAAAGTATGTCTATGGTTCTCCCATACTCACATACGAAAAACAGCAAAATAAAAAAAGAAAATAGACTATACTGCCCTTCTGCCACTCATCAGATTCATCATTCTTTATTTACAAATATGATAAACACAGTAACAGATAAATTACTACTGGATAAAATCTTTGGCCTAAAGCAACAGAGCAAGCAGCTTAAATTCTGTATTATCCAGAATAACTTCTTTAAAAAAAGAAAAACTGAGGTTACTCTAGTGTTCTTTCTTTTGTACTCTAGTGTTCTTTTTGTACTCTAGTGTTTTTTCTTTCATTGTTCTCTTTGTATTCTTTATGTTCATTGAGTTCAAGTAGTTTTCTGATTTTATAGCACTGCGAACAGTGCTGCATCTAGGCTTTCTCTTTGTTTCCACATGCCAGGTAGTTACAGAATAGTACAGTAATTTTTTTTGTTGTTATTATTTTTAAAAGAAATACACATTTACTAAGAAGATTTATAGGGACTGAGCCTTACTTTTGAAATCATATTCATTCCCATTGCATCCCCTGTTTTGGACTGAAAACGAATATAAAGGTTCCGACCAGCCAAGCTGACAAGAAGTTTTTGTAGGCGGGCAAACCTGCAAGATAACGTAAAGATCACTTAAAACTAGTTTAATCCTTGAGGATTTTAAGAAGCAAAATGACAGTAAATCATAGCACAGTGTAGTTAGCAGCGCTATCTGTAATCTGTACTCCTACTCCCTTGGCACGGGAAAAAGCCTTCAGCTACCACGCATATAGTTCTCTCAATTAAATACTTTGAAGTCTTCTGCTCATAGAAGTGTCTACTGTCTTTATGCTTTTTACTCCTCAACGTAACGAAGTAAAATATCCCAGACCACTAAAAAATTTAACTTGTTTGTACTCCCTAAAACATCTGACTATCAAGTACAAACTGACAACACGGCCTTTGGAAATGTTTGAGACAGTTTCATAGCAAGGCAAAACATCTTCCTTTTCAACAGAGATGCAAGCTCCACAAATCAAAACTTTATTCATACAGAGTAAGGGCCAGTCAAAAAAGAACTAGGAAACATCCCATTTAAAGAGCAGCACAAGCTGATTCTCACCAAGATAAGCACATCCTTGCAGACAACTTTAAGATCAGTAAGAAACATAACTGGTGAGTAAATCTCTCTCTAAATCCTCCTAAAACAAGCAACTAATCATTAGTCTTTGAAGAAACTCCAAGGCTTGAAATAAACTTAATATTGTTTTATATTTTTAAACATTTCTTTTCTAGCTTTAGTTTATCCTTGTATTCTCTGGAATCTCTATACTAACAAGGTTCCCAGAAAGGCTAGATTCCAAATTTGAAGTTACTTATAGTACAGTGCTGCTAAGAATACAAGTGAGCTTTAATGTTTATTTTAAAATGCTTAAACAAAAATAAGTAATGCATTAAGTAATAGGCTATGCATAGATATTTGTTGCTGTTTTTCAACTGTTTACTACTTATTACCGTAAAACATATATCACTAGTCTTGCCTTATAGCCAATTAGTTTCATTTTCTTAAGATTCATATGACATGGGACAGCCAAAATGAAAATGCACTTTCTTGCACTGCACACGCAGATACTATTAGGAGCTACCTACCATCCACAGAAGTCTTATATCAGGAAATAAGGCCAAAGTAACCACTGTACTAACCTACTTGTGCTGTCAAAAGCTTCTTTCACTATTTTAAAGCCTTCAGGGCTTTCAAGCCAAGCTTTCACTTCTGCAGCCCGACAAGCAGTGGGCAGCCTTACAACAGGTCCTCGAGTCATCCCATCTGCTAGAATGCGGCTCCTTGCTCCTCCACCAAGCTAAAAGTGAAAGCAGAAAGGAAACAAAGTAAGATTGCTGGAAATGAATTTTAATTTTTAGCAAGTCAAAAATATGCCTTATATCGTCCCCAAACACATTTTATGTTATAGTAAGTCTTCAAGCTTGTCATGCAGTACTTACACATATTGCCCTACATCCTCTATTTGTGCTTGCCACAAGACATCCTTCAGTTGTTGCCATTGGAACCTGAAACTCTTTGTTATCCAGGTATAGTGGTCCTGCTACGCCTACAGGAATAGGCATATATCCAATCACATTTTCACAGCAAGCTCCTAAAACCTTGCAAAAATAATACAGGTATAATTAAATTTACATATAGAGTGGTATGGTAGCATGCTGCATACTGTATATGTGACTACAACAAGGTATCTTAGCTAACGACCTACAACCCTACCAAAAAAGCAAACAATTCCCAACTCAGAAAGTAATAGCTACAGTTATCAATAGCTAATATTGTTAAAATCAAGTATTTGAAAGACCTACTGAATTTTACCAAGACTTAAATGCTGTTAAAATTTTAAATGCTGTTAAATTAATTTTAAATAAACTTCCGCTGTAGCTTAAATTCAAGGAAGTATTTTATTCAGCTGAACTCATGCTAAGCATTGCTATAATTACTTTTTTTGAGATAAAGCAACTGCATATCTTGGAAATATTTTTAAAATGTTTAGGGTAAGCTACAAAACTAACATACCTCTCTAGAGTGAAAAACATCAAGGAAACGCCTTAAATTTCCACATTATATATATATATATAATATACAATATATATAATATAAAAATATTTTATATATATAATAGATATATAATATATAATATAAAAATATTTTATATAATAT
>NC_034438.1:24535596-24654412 GCF_002078875.1 Numida meleagris
TAATATATATGTTATATACACACACTATATATACACACTATATATACTATATATATACACAATATTATACATATATTTATTATATATTATATATAATGCATATTATATGTTATATATATTTAGATATTATAAATATATATTATAAATATATAATATATAAATATATACATATAAAGAATAATATTATATATTATATATTACAAATATATAAATAAAAATATTACAAATACAAATTTGTAATATATATATTACAAATATATAATATATAGATCTATTTAGGACATTTGTTTTGACCAAGCTCATTGTCAGTTCTCATACATCGCTTCGATCATATGCTTCATAGATTTTGAAAATGGTTTTACAGCAAGTTTTACTTGTCTGCCTTTTACTCACCAAAGAATAATTATAATTCCTATAAGGAAGATACTGCAAAGATGAGGGTTCAGGGAGTTTCTGAGATAACATTTGTCTGCGAATGGACACTCCTCGCTCCTGAGTTTCCATCAGAGTTTCCAGTTTGTATGCAGGAATATGCTTTGCATTAACTAAGCTGATAACTTCAGCATCAGTAAGGAATTTGGCTCCCTTCTGTAAATATAAAAGGGTGGGGAAATAGAGTTTCTGCTAGTGAAAATCCTTTTAAATGCCTCCAAATGAAAGAGGGTAACTTTACTTTGACAATATCACATTCTTTCTAAAGGAACAAACTGTACATCCTAGTCTACTGTAAAACTTTTTACTAGTTCCATCTTAGGGATAGAATCACAATAGAAGATTTTTCATTTACAGCTTCGAAACATGCACACCTATCTGGTTTTCTCATCTCTGTTAAAGGAAAAAAAAAAGGAACAGAAATTGTCTGCAGGAGAAATTACTTCTGAAAGGGTTTTGTTTTCTTCCTTCCCCCTGCTAGTTATTAACGCCATAGAATTAGTTGACATTATTATCATTAAGATCATTTAAAGCTAGAAAATGAACTACTATTCTTAAATCAGACCTCATCACAGAGGCTTAAAAAAAAGGGAAAAGAAAGGAAAAACAAGTAATTTTTCCATACCTCTGTATTTCCAAGTATACGAACACATTCCTCAACAGAACGTGGTTCTTTAGGTAACTCAATTTCTTCCTCTTTTTTGTTAAGAACTGATGAAGTCTCCATAGGGTTACAGCTGCCAACTACAAATGTAGCTTTGGTTGATGACTCTGCTAACACGGGTTTTATGACTTCAGCTGCATAAAGATAATTAAAATTAACTTTGGCTTACGAAAATCTTAAGATTAATTTCCAAATACAACATGCTAATGTAGATTTCACTCTTTGTTGCAAATGTTCAGCAACAGATTCAGAATAAAATTTACCATTTCCATCTTTAGCAACAAAAGCTTCTTCCACTGTGTTAGATTTCTGATTGTTTTTCGGAAGTTGTTTCCTGCAACAATTCTCAGGGACCTTTTTCTGCACCATCACAGGAGATGTAATGGGATTCTTCAATGAAAGTGTGGATTCGGTCTCTGCTTGTTCAAAGAAAATGTATTTCACAGCAAGGAGAAGGGCTAAGCCAAGAGTGACTACTTGTTCAATATCCATACTGGCCATTCTAAAAAAGAAAAAACAAAAATCAAGAAGTAAATGTAAATGTATGATATATGTAATTTGTGTGTTTATAACAACTTCTGATATCCCTTTCCTTTAGAAAGTGTAGTAATATGATCATCATATATACACTTCATCAAATGCCAGTCAAAACACATTGTCTAACAAGAAATTCAAGTATGCTAGTTTAGGGTAGAGAAATTACTCATTAATTCTTTGTATTACTGACAATGTAAATACTTCCAGATTTCATTCACTGTTTACTAAATCTTAAAATCAGTTAAAAATAAGTCAAATGCCTGTAAAATTAGTCACCATTCAACTGCTAATTCAAATTCATTTAACACCTACCTCCTCATGGTAAGGTAGAAAGAATCAAACAATTATCATCCTCTGTAAATAATGACAACTGTAATAGAAGTTGAATTTCTGGGAGGCAAAAAAATCGCTTGATATAGTTCTAAACTCTCATAAATAATACAGAACCACAGCTGCTTAGTCCTGAGTGGAACTGAAGCAAAAATAGTAGTGATATGGATCTCTATTTGCACTTGGGTGTGAATAGTCAGAAGCTCTGCCTAAGTAATTATGCTAGTGCAGTCTGAAAACAGACCTTCCAGTGTGCTCTGAAAAGCATGTATTAGTGGAAAGAAATGGTGTTAGGATGCATCCATCCAGTACAGCTGGCTTCTCATCACCTTCTTATTATTTTAAGGAGATAGGAGGAATAGTGTAATATTGAAGTATTTCTTATGAAGTGTCATCTCCAGATCCATGGAATTCTACTACGGATTTGCACCCTAAAAACCAACAGTTTGACACCACTGGTGAATACATCCTATTCAATGAAATACATATATTTTCTGTGAAGTGACCTACCGAGAAAGGTAGAACTGCCATAGTGAAACATTAGGTTCAATTCTCTTTGGTGCATTCTCATCCAATCCCACTGCATTTTCTACAGTACCATTTTGAGAAGCTGGTTCCGCTATCCAGCGACTGTGTGCATGAACAAGAACCAAACCCAGTGACTGCATTAAAAACACAAAGAAAAAAACAAATATTATTTTTTCAACTGTAATTAGTTATCTAACCTACTAAGATTAAACATTTTAAATTTGATTCCCATGTCTCAGAAGTCTAAAGGCAAAGGATTTTCCAGACCCCTCATCTACATTACCTACTGGCCTATCGTTATAGTAGTTTTGATCCTGTCCCAGCACCATCCTTCCTCTTGCTCAAGTAATAAGCAGTAAAAGCTGAACAAACATACACACAAAAAAGCTGTGCTTTTTTTTTTTTTTTAAACAGAAATAGTATATGCAGAGACTGTGTAACAAGGGATGATGTTAAAGACAAGGTAAGCTAGAGTAATGCCTATACAACACAAAAGTTTTATTTGTTCAACAAGGATGTCTTACTGATTGCATAATGACAGGTGAAAAAAAAAAAAAGCTACATACCATAATCATTTTGACCCTCTGTGTTACAGGGTTTGGTTTATTTTCTTCTTCTTCCAGAACACGAGCAAAATGACTCAGCTGCCATATAGGACGTCCTTCACGACTCTCTCGAGAAAGCTGCAGAAATAAAGAAACAAAATAAAAAGTAAGTCTCATTTAGTAAATACTTGAAAAATCAAGTGAATTTCAACCCTGCATTTTTATTTGATCATTTACAGAAAAAAAAAAAAAGGAAAATAATTTATACACAAGAGTATTGGTCAACTGCTTAAGGTTAACCATGCGTTGGGGTTTAAACAGGGAGAAAATCCAAACATACATTAATTTATACTACTATTTTTCTTTTTTTCTTAAACAGAGCTTTAGAATTCAAACTGTTGAGTGTGATTCATCTACAGTGGCAATAACAAGATACTGTCCATCAGCTGAGCTACAGTAACTTTTTCTTCCCTTCTATTCGCTTCAGAAGGAAGACAAACATGCTGGCATATACCTGAGTGAAAAAACAAACAGCCTATAGGAAGTGCATGGTCTGAATACTAACTTTGATGTTGTCTTTAAGTGGGTCTTACCTCTAATACCAAGGACACACAAGCTGGAAAGAAGGTCATGAAGACAAAGTAGTTGGCAAGAACAGACATACAGCCAAAGCAGCACATAATTTCAAGTTGTCGCACTCCTACATTTAAAAAAAGTTTATTTTTTACATTTGGATATGCAATAGGCTTTGAACAGTTGAAGTGTTGCAGAATATGAAAGAAATCATTACCACAGATTACAGAATGAACTGCCTAGACGAATGAAAAAAAGCCCTATCATTTTGTACTACCTTATTCTAAGAACACTATGTAGTTATGGTCTTTACACAAAATTTTCGAAGTGTAAACCTAAGTAAATATAATTACAGTTTACTAAGCTTTCGAAACTGTACAATGGAAGTTTAAAACTCCTCCCTTTATCTTAGCAAAGCCAGCATTATGTATTGAAATCCCTTGTAAAAGATGACCAATTAAGGGTTCAGGAAATACATGCCCCACCTGCACTTTCACAAGCACAGTATGCAGAAAAAGTCAATAATATTATGTCACAAATGCATTACAGTACTCCCTTATAAAGATAAATGAGCCAGCAGTATAAATCATTCAAAAATTTTTTTTTTAGAAAAAGCAGAACTACATGCTACAACAAAATGAGTTTTTTTGCCTACTATGTAAACAGAAAAACAGCTTATTAACACACCTCTTCCCTGCCCCCAAAATGTTCAAATAAATACATTAAGTCATTCCACTTCTAACACCTATTATTTGAAACACTTAATATCTCATCAGCTTTCAATTTTTTATTTTTATTTTTTAACTGGAAAGGTTTGGCTCCTTAGACTTCACTGCTCACCTGACATAGTACCAACGCCAATCACAAGACATTCTACAAGTGCATCCAGTGTAAATGTAGGACCTAAAATTGCCATTCCACGTGAAATATTTTCTCTCACTTCATCCTAAAAGGAAAAAATTCTGCATGTTACAACAAAGACAAAAACTGAAGAAAGGGAGTATACATAACATGAGTAGTAAATCAAGTATTATAGTGATAAGGCTTTATAAACCAGGCATTAAGCAATTCAAGAACGTGTTCTAGTATTTTTTTCTCCATTTCCCATATACCGTTATGCTTTGGCAGTCTTTACTTATACAGCAGAAATATTTTATTTCTAAATTCTCCATATTTGGTTCATCACTGTTCTAAGCTCCTACATCTACGGTGGACAGTCTTTATGAAACTGTGGTAACAACATTTTTGTGAAGTACTTTGAAAATGAATGAAGGCGATACTTGCTATTATTACATAATAATCTGCAAACACTATAATAATACTACATATATATGATGTAAAACATATTATTATACTATATTACTTAATATACTATATTGCATAATAAAGTATAATATATACAGCATAATACAGTATATTTCATATAATATTGTGTGTGTAAATATGAAGTATAGTAACGTAGTATATTATACTGTATTGCATAATACAGTATATGCAGTATATAATACAGTATATGTATTATGCAATACAGTATAATATACTACGTTACTATACTTCATATTTACACATACAATATATATTTGTCGTAACTATTACACTCAATTACCATGCATAGTATTTTGGTCACATAAAATAACTTCTAGTGAAATTAATTTGTTTCAGAACATTAAGAAGTAGCCATTTCAATATACACTGGGCAAAATGTATTGTTGATTCTTCATGGTATGAACAGTTGAGGTTGGAAGGGACATCTCGAGGTCATCTGGTCCAACCCCCCGGTCGAGATACCTACTACAGAGCACTCAGAACCATGTCTGCACAACTTTTGAGAATCTCCCAGGAGATATTTAAAATTATACCAAAATTGTGTACATACACACATGCCATGTTTGTTCTGGTAAGATTTTGCTTTTTCCCGCATTAGCATTATAACTTTACACATCTGTTTATATGCCATCCCTGAGCTCTACAAATTAACTCTTTTTTTTTTTTTAAATCAATAATTGTTCTGTGGAAGACATTGGTCCAGGAACTCTAGCATTATTAACAGAACTACAAGCAATGCTGATTAAATTCTGATCCTATATTCAAGAATAAAATAACTTTGCACATGACTATTGCACCTTAATTGTACAGCATTATTATTCACTTGTAACATCACAGAATATAGAATCTGGACTGCATCTGATCCTTTTGCATATCACTAGTATCACATTCATCTGTATGTCTCTCCATGTGGACTGTTCATCTATGAACATTACATTCAAAAGTTTAATTGCAATAACAACAATACTGACCTGTGAATTGGAACTCAGTGCAAATTTGGCTAGTGCACTTGCTCTTGAAAGATCAATCAAAAGAAGGAAGAACGGTAAAGCTTCACTGGGGAAAACAAACGGAAACATGTTAAAAATAATGTGCAAGATTTATTGCACAGAAAAAAAAAAAATCAAGCAAGAAATCATATTTACTACTTACTTTAAACCTGTCAATTCTTTATCCAAGAAGTGAATAACCACTGTGCTAAAAACAAAACTTGAGAAGATTGTGAAGAGACCAGCAATACCTTTAAAAAAGAAAAAAAAGAGGAAAATATTTTATGCATATACACATATACATTGAGAGTGGGGGGAGAACAAAACCAAAATAAACAAAAAAAGCCCTACACCTCTAGATTAATCCTCATGAAAATAAAGGACTGCATTAACAACGGATGAGGTACAGACAGATGTGGATGCTGTTTCTATAAGAATACTGAAATTTAAAATTTTTATTTCTCAAAGCCTTGCTTTGAGTGCTGTAGAAGTGACAAACTTTCTCATTCATTATCTTTTAATAAAAAAAAAACACCACCAAAACTAGCTTACCAACACTTTCAGAGCTAAAAGTTATTTCAAGAACTACAATTTCAGTGTTTATATAATCCTGCACAAGCCTTCTTAAAAATTACGCTTTATTTTTTTTGCTAGACGAAATAAATATTCTGCATAGATCAAAGTAACTCTGTTCTGTATGTAAATACTAACATTCTAACATTAATTACCAGTTTATAGAAACAACAACAATAACACACTGACTAAAATGCATACGTAATATACTAAATCAGATACAGTACCTAAAATGTATTTTGACCCAAGTTGCCTTAGGTTCTGAAACTGGAAATATATATAAAGGATTGCTATGCAGCGTGTGATTGTCAGGATTATGATGTCACTGCTCAGAACATCCTGTATGGAACACAAAGGGGTTTTGTTAGATTTTACACATGGAAGTAGCTTGCCATTGAGTTTTAATAACAATGACAACAAACAAAAATCTGTTTTGAAGCTGCACTAAAAATGAAGTGTTTGGGATGGGGGAAGGGATAAAAATACGTATTACTGAGTTTGTCCCCAAAATTAAATATTGCAAGAAATATTACTATTAGATCCTTGTTCATTAGATGCTGTGCAAATGAAAATTAAATTTAATCCGAGTGTGGCTGAGGTTGGCAGGTACCTCCGGGTCCACCTGGCCCAACCCCTGCTCAAGCAGAGATACCCAGAGCAGGGTGCGCAGGCCCAGGCGGCTTCTGAAGATCTCCAGCGAGGAGCCTCCGTAGCCTCTGGGCAGCCTGCGCCAGTGCTCCATCATCCACACAGCACAGAAGTGCTGCTGTTCAGGGGGAACCTCCTGTGTTCCAGTCTGTGCCCAGCTTGGCACTGAGCACCACTGAGGAGAGCCTTGGCTTCATCCTCTCTTCACCCTCCCCTCAGGTATTTATACACATTGATGAGATCCCCCAGGGCCTTCTTTTCTCTGGGCTGAACAGACCCAGCTCCCTCAATCCTTCCTCCTAGGAAAAGTGCTCAAGATTTAATGAAAATATCTGGCAGCACACCACTGCATACAGCTTTCCTATAGAGCATTGGAAAGAAGGCAATAAAGAAGTTTCTGCATACTTATTCTCCCTCTAATGTTATAACCTGACCTTGTTCCACTGAATACTACAGATTTACTCATTAACAGTAAGTAGAAGAGCATGAATTTAAATCCTTACTTCCTCAAGTTTTGGGCACTCATAATTCCAGCCACAGATCTTATCATTCCCAGTGAACATCTTCATCGACATCATACAGATGGTAAGAGTCACTGTTCCCACAATGACTTCCCATGGATGAGAGGCCACAAAAAGGCCATGCATTCGAAAGAGTCTGGACAACATTTTCAGGACTGTTTTTCTACAGTTAGCAAATCTGCAACAGAAGAACATTTCATATAAGCAAGTCAGACGTTCAGGGAAAAAGCACAGAGCTCTACAAATTCCCACAAGTTGAAGTCCTTTTTGTTTCAAACAAAAACAGCTAAGTAGCAGATGAGTACAGAAACTCATCTTCACCCTTCAACTTTCAATTTAAAAACATCTATTTCTAGTTTTCTGAAAGATAATATGATCTGCTCCTGCCTTCTCAATCTGTTTTTTTTTTTCCTTTAATAAAACACACATCTCACTTATCTCTTCAAAGCGTCTTACTAACAACTCTCCTCCACTCTAAGTTAATGGTGACATCCCGGTATCTTCTACCATCGGGCAATTTTGACACTGCTTCTTCCTCGAGCTTCTTGTCTTCATCACCACCACATGTAAGCACTTAGTAAATTCTGTAACTTCTATTCATTCTTCCTACAAAAATAGTAATTTTAACTGTGTAATTCAGCAGCAAACCATTGCTGGTAATTCTCAATTTGAAGAGCAGATATCCCAACATTATCTCCCTCTGATTTTATGTTTTCTACTTTCTTCAGTGATTTAAGTTAATTAATTCCATTTGAAACAGATCTTTCTTCACCTCAAACACAGAAATCCTCCTTGATTACAGTATCCTGCAGCAGTTCTCTCTACCCATAGCCAATTCCCACATTACTGATGCATTTCATCATCCCCTTTGCTTTAAATGGATAACAAACATTGCTCACAGCTCCCCTTCACATAACGAGAACACGAATGCTCCATCAGTTACAAAATCCGCATCCTTGTCTGTTTGCTCTCTGCTGTTCCCTTAGACCTCAACACCATCAGGAATGTTTACTCATGTTTTATAGCACAGAAACAAAATGCCATAAAATCATCTCTTAAATACATTAATATGTTCCTTTTCTCGTTGAACAAAATCAACAGCTTCTAAAACCTTATGAAAAATGTTAATTATATATCCAAAAGTCCCAAAGATACTTAAATGGTAGTTTGACTTGTATTTCTAAATACTGAAGTATGGAAAGTCAGTACAAATCTAGCATTGTGAAGATTTCCATAGAAGATTGAGGGCTCTACACATTATCCCACTGAAATGGATAAAGATCCCTTTATGTTGCCTCAAAAATAATAATTTATGCACAGGACTTCCTGGAAGACAGTATTGCTCCTACTCCTCTTTTGCATGAATGCCATAAATGTAGCTGTCATTCAAGGCAGAAAACAAAAAACTGGACAAATCTATCTGCTCGGTGCTCCTGGAGATCCCAGAATGTGCTTGTCAGACTGCTTTCCTGCCTGTATTATCAGCCATGTAAGCATCAACAGCACCACTGCATTTTCTTTACCTTTCCACGGGAAAGGTGTGGCAAGACTTTTCTGACTGATGGAACCAACTAGGGAACATCATTAAGAGGACTGTTTCTTACGAACAAATTGTTTCATTTCCTTTGAAAGGAAGAAAAAAAAGAGCCCTCAAATAAAGAAAAGTTGTACCTTTTTTTTTTTTTTTAAATTCAGACAACATCATCCTTTGTTGTTCCCTGTCAAATATCATCCACATCATTTTATAAATTTATGTTCTTGCAAAACCATTCCACAGTGGTACTGTGGTTTCTCAGTAGCAGTATGGAAAAGTATCTTTTAGTTAGAAAAACTAGAATAAGACATAGTCATAGTAATATCTTACTGCCAAAGACTATAGAACAAAAACAAAACCAGAAAAGTCTTAGCAATATCCTACTAAAACACAAGCATCTTTGAATTCCTCAGGAAAATAAAAGATATTACTTATCACACAACTACACAGAGTACTGCAAGCCCTAAAATCATAACTGCAACTCTCAATGATTTCAATATTAGAATTTATAAAAACAAGTAGCAAATTGTTACGAGGTCTAGGAAAACCCAAAATTAAAAAAATGTGTATGTATTTCTTTGAATATTACTTCTCATGCTTGTAAGCAGAACTAGCAGGACTCCTGCCCCAGTAAGCGTAAAATGGCCTCAAAAAAATCAAGCAAGGGAAGATGCATTTGTTTGATTATAGAAATAATTAGCCATAATATTTTTTATCAGCTGATGTTTCATAATTAATTAATTACTGCTGATAAATACAGGATGTCATACTGCTGATCCTGGGCTTTACCGAGTGGCAGCAGCTTCTCACCTTCATGGCTCCTTACAGCCTCCATGAATACTTCACCGATGCCAATTACATGTTTTTTTTTTTCTTTTGCTGACATTTCTACACTGATTCTGCATTACTGACTGCTGTAAAAAATCATCAGCGCATACAGTCAGATCATGTTCTTCAGTCTGATTAAAACATTTTTATTCCTACACTATTAGCTTGAAATGAGGAAGGCATACATCTGTATTTAAAGCTGAAATTTACTATTACTGTTTGTTTGTTAATTTTAAATGGGTGGTTTAAAGGGACATTTCGTAAATCCTATCTATGCCTTCCGCCGTCCAACCAGAGATTCAGGAAGACCAGTCCGGGAATCGAAACGAAAAGGAGAACAAAAAAAAAGAAAAAAGAAAAAAAAAACCACCTCCCGAAACCAAACAGTTGCGGCCCTCGCAAAGCCTCAGCCACAGCGTAACAGCATCCCGAAGCGCTGCGCACAGCATCACCACCCCGCGTGCCAGCCGTGTGCCGGCCGAGGCCGCCCGCCCACCCCGCAGCACTCCCGCGCACTTCAGCGCAGCGCCGCTCCCAGCTCCAGGCTGACTCAGCACCGCCGAGCGCTACGCAGCCGCGGGCGGCCCGACGCCGGGCAACGGCCTGCTCTCCCTCCAGGCCACGGCTCCCACGCGGGGCCCCCGGCCGGGCCGGGCCGCCACAGCCGCCGCCCGCCGGTCAGCCCGCGCCTCCCAGCCGCTACGGGCCGATTTCCGGGCCGTCACCTGGCCCCGCGCCGTCCCAACGTCGGGCTGCCCGCACCGCACGCCGCGTCCCGCCCGCCTTGCCCCGCTCACCGCCCGGCCGAGAGCGAGCCCCCTCCTGCTTCCCTCCCGCCGCGCTGCGAACTGAGGCGGCCGCTCCTCCCCGGGCAAGGACACCCGGGGCACGACGCGCCGGCCACCGCCATCGCCCGATCGCGCAGCCAATGGCAACGCGCCGGCACGCCCGACCCGCGGCGCGTCACCCTCCGCGTCTCCACGGCAACCGCCCGGCGAACGCCGCACAGCGCGAGGCTCGATCAGGAGCGGGGAACACGCCATCTCGCCATGGGCCGCCCGCCAATAGGACAGCGTGCTGCCCTTTTCCCGTCTTCCGATTGGACAGCGGGACGTGGCTTATTTACATACCCCGATCGAGCGAGAGGCCTGCCCCGCCCTCGCGGGGCGCTGAGGCCGGAACCCACCGTCGCGTCGTCGTACCCTGGGCGGGCAAGGCGGGCGCGGCGGGTATGGTGTAGGCCTCAGGTCCGTAGGCCCGTAGTGCTCAGTGCTCACAGGTCTCGCGCAGCTGCCGCCCAGCCAGCCCCCCCTGGGAATAGCGCGTTAGAAACACCGTGGTGATACACTGCGCTCCCGTCTGTGGAAAACAGCGGTGCCCCTTGGCGTTCGGAATGCAAGGCGCGTACGTTTTTGCCCCCCCCCCTCCCGCTGAGCTGTGGGCTCTCAGTTTGTCGGAGCTTGGGGTCCCGTTCTCCCCTTGCTCCCAGTGTCCTTGCTCTGCTCCATGTGCAGTCAGGCCTGAGTGATTCTAGCTCAGTGTGTAAGGCAAGATCACGGTCTGCACGGTTTTGCTGCAGACAAGTCACGCTCTGGATTTCCCAAAGCTTACATGCACCATTCCGTTTAGAAATAGCTTTGTGTGGGACTCTGCTATAAAAGCATTACTGTAATTCTGAAGAAGGATGCGCTGACAAAGGGTTGCTTGAGGACTACACCCAAAGCAGGTGTTATCAGTGAGGAAATCATTGTTGCCAGCTCAGACCTCTAACATGTAAATACACCGTCTGTTGCCATCCTCCCGGTGATGTATGTAAATCCTAGTGACTGCTGCGTAACCGCTCCCCTGCTGGCTTCCCTCAGAACGCGCAGGTTTCCTCAGTATCTCGCCTTTGTTACCCAGAAAGTAAAACATCACCACTGCGCTTCCTGCTGTAATTTGGCAATATGCACTGCAATTGCTATAATTGTGTATGGATATGATTAAGTCAAACCAAAGCAGCAATTTGTACCTACTTCCAATAATTATGTATAATCAGTGCATAATTTAAGTTGACCATTAAATCTGCCTCTGTTTCCTACACTTTTTCTGGAGTAGTGTTGGTTGTTGGTTTTTTTTGTGTTTGTTTTTACTATTCTGTGATTGTATTATATCACAGAATTTCAAAATTAACCAAAATGTTAATTTTATTATCAAGCTCACTGGGAGCAGGAGTCCATTTCTCTGATTTGGAAATGATTGTCTCTGTGCACAGGTAGCGTAGGGCTTCCTGCCATGAGCTCTCACTGACCAGCCTCACGCTGGCAGCACCATGGGACAGCCAAATCTCTGTTCCTGCACGAGTGGGTGTTGCGCTGAATGCAGTTTGACTTTGCCTGCCTCCCACAAGGGCTTTCTCTGGATGTATTCACAAACATTTAAAAAGAGTAGATGAGTTACTGTAGTGACAGACGTAACAGGCTCCAGGCTGCCACTGATAAAATCACGAGCTGCAGTTGTGCTAATGCATGATGATAGTGCCAGTGAGATGCATACCACCCCGAGTATGGGTTGGAGGCACAGTGCTTACCAAAGAGGTGTCCCTATCTTGGTAGAGAAAGAGGAACAGTTTCACGTCTCTTACCTCCCTGTTCTCCTTCAGGCTCCTTTCCTTTCTCTTCCCCACTTCTCTCCTACACTCCCTTACATCCTAAACCCTATATGCTTTCCTCCCTGGGGCAACGTTTAACATGATTTGAGTGTAAAGTCAAGTACTAGAGTCATGTGTTTGTAATATGTTCTTCTTGGAACTCATTAGCATATTGAGGGGTGTTTAATTTAATATCAATTTCATGGTTAAAGAAGTAAAACATCTCATACTGAGGCCTTTAAGATTCAGTGCTGATGTGCTGTCTGCCTGTTTGCGCAACCTTTAGCCCGAGCATGCCCAGCCAGCCTATCCTGCAGCTGCTCCCGGCAATCTTGCAGAGCCCTGCACCATCACGGTAGCAGCTCTGCCTTCTCAGCAGCCCAGCCCCTGGTGCTCACTCAACGCTCACAAGAGTGATCAGTACTGTCTCAGCTGAAACCGGGACACAGGGAGAGCACAGTGCAGTGCTAACTCAAATTATGGCAAAAAATTGCATGTGCTGCGGTACTTTGGCTAAACACAGTCCTGCAAATAGGAAAAAGCATGCAGCCATGCTTTCCATTTTTCCATTAAAAAAAATTTCTGTTTACAACTCCTTTTTCAGTTGTGTAGCATTCAGAAGGACCAACGTGATGGAAAAAGCATTACAAAAAAGTGGAAAGACCAGCAGGATAGCAAGGTGTTACAAGGAAAGGGAAATAGATCGCTCACTCAACTCAGAAGATTTTGGGTTCGGAGGGAAAGGCTTCCACCAATGAGGAATCTCCAGAAAGAGATCCTTCCTCAGGGGCAGTCAGCCCTTAAATGAGGTCAAAGAGAGGTGGAGCCAGGCTCCACCCTTTCTGGTCACACAGGTGAATTGCCTTCACCTTGTGCTCCCAGGGCTGACTGGGTCTCTCCTCCAGGTGCTCAATCAGTGGTTCAGGCCATGACTCAACAGTTCCCATACAAGTTGACATAAATATATTATCTGTATATTTTCAAATGTGTAGAGTTGCAATCAGATATTCAACCCTCCCAAAACTGATCATGTCTCTTCACTAGACTTTTATAAGCCCTCTTAGTGTACTGAAAAATATCCCTCGCTTCACAATCATGCCCCATTCATGCCATTGCTTTTTGGCAGCACGTACATTTGTGAACAACTGATTTCAACAATGAAGCACAGGAAAAATAAAATTCCATAAAAATCTCTGACAAACACCTTGAGAACTAACGGAGAATTGCAGCCACTGCCATCAAACCAGCCTGATGCATTCGTTTCACAAAACCAAGGTTAAGCACCCCACTAGTTTTCTGGTTTTGTTGCTTTGTTTATGTTTCTATTAAAAATTAAAATAAGCTTTGTTGCTTATGTACATTGACTAGATCATATATTTTCCAATGCCTGCTTCAAAAGTAATGTCTCATGTGTCATGAAGTTGGTATGGCGGCAGAGGTTGGACCTTCCTGCTAATATCCTCTTACATGTTGTTGCCGTGTGACAGATGGCAGCGGAGGAGCAGTCTGATAAAATGGCATCTGACATGGAAGTGCACATGAAGCAAAGGTGTAAAACTGAATTTCTCCATGCAGAAAAAATGGCACCCACTGACATTCACTGATGCTTGCTGAACATTTATAGAGACCAAACAGTGCATGTGAGCGCAGTGAGGCTGAGAGTAGTTGCGTTTCCGCAGTGGCAACAGCGACAGCGGGTCACTTCCACTCGTGCTGATTTTTATGAGCACAACATGCAGGCAATGTGTGAAAATCACAGTGTCCAACCTAGTCACAGAATTCAAGATCCAAGTCATGTTTGTATGTAGTCACACCTGGACCTATCTGAACAATGCCTTCTGGTAGCAGTATACCCTTGTGAACTAAATCCATGTGACAGGAAGGTCCCCAGATGATCACACTCTGTCCTCTCATCTGTTCCACTGATTCACTGATCACAAAAGGGACAGCAAACCATGCTCCAGGTCTAAATATCTTGTTTCGGTACCAGTGAAAGATAGGAGCTAAACTCTAGCAGCCTTTCTATTCCTCATAGTTCTCTTAGGCACTACCATGGGAGCCATGTGTTCCTGAGTATCCAGTCTCCATAAATTGGGTCAGACTGGTGTACTGGGCCTGGCTGCTGGTTTCAGCTGGGACAGAGTTTTTTCTCCTGAACAGCTGGTATGATACTTTGTTTTGGTCTTAGGAGAAAACAATGTGGATAAATACACCCATGTTTCTAGTTGTTGCTGAGCAGGGTTGTAAAGAGCCTGTTGCTAGGCAGAGTTGCACAGAGACAAGGCTGTTCCAGTTTCTCAGTTCCTATCAGTGAAGGGCTTGGGGGGGGGAGGGGGGCAATGAGCTGGGAGGGGACGGAGTCAAGACGGCTGACTTAATCTGGCCAAAGGGATATTCCATACTATATGACATCATACAGAAGGACTTTTGAAAATAATGGGAGTCCTTTCTCTCCCTTTTCTGCTGCGTAGGGGCTAGCTGGGCATCAGTTGGTAGGTGGTGAGCAATTGCTTGTGCATCACTTGTTATATACATTCATATATATATTTGTCATAACTATTATCCTTTTCCTTTTCTCTGTTTTAATAAAAAGTTTTATCTCAACTCACAAATTCTACTTTGTGTCTGTTGTTTTCTTTTTTCTGATACTCTCTCCCATCCCACTGGGAAGGGGGAGGAGTGAGCAAACAACTGTGTGGTGCTTTGGGCACCTGCCAGGTGCCAGGTTAAACCACAACATAATTCTAATACGTTCTTATGCTATTCAGTCCATTCCCATGATTTTCTTTTTTTTATGTGAATAATGTAAGAGGTGAACAATAACAGAAAAATCAGGTATGTGTTTACAACAATAGCCTAGAGCTCCCAGCAGAGCTCCTTTTCGCTAGGTGTTTTCTGTGCATGTTCTGTTCTTTCTGGGGTGTCTGAAGGAATTTCTAGTCTTAAGGTTATTAATTTTTCTCATACACCTTCCATAATATGTTTGACTTCTGGTGAATTGTTTCCTCATATCAGTATATTATCGACACATTCATAGATGGTAACGTGTGGTGGGCCATAAGTTTCTGCTAAAATCTTCACCAAGGCATCAAAGGAAATGATACAGGAATTTGTATATCCCTAGGGCAGCCTGCTGAAAATGTACAGTATCCCTTTCAAAGTGAAGGCAAATTTGGCTGTGTAGTGTTCCCAAAGTGGAAACATAAAAAGCATATCCTTTACATCTAGGGATGCCATCCATGTGTGAGACGTCTCCCAAAACTGAGTTTTTAATTCTGCAATATTTTGTACAGTTAAGGCTGCAGTATTGGCATTCAGTTGCCCATAATCAATCATAAGCCACCACTGTCTGTTCAGCTTTTTCACCAGACAGCAGAATTATGCAGGCAGTGAGTATGAGTGATAATATCTCCTTTTCCCAAGTCTGTTACCACTCTGTAGATACCTGTAAACATGGCCACTGGCAGGGGGTTCTGAATCACAATAGCAATTTTTGACAGGGCAGGGGCATAAACATGTCTAACAGATTTACAGCTTTAGGCTCAACCTCTCCCTCATTAACAGCAAAACTCCAGACTGAATCAAGAGTTTCCACGTTCTGACACACAACAGAGCAAATCCTAAAACATTTGGTGTGGTTCTATGCGGTATTCCTAGGAGCCACAGAGTGACTTTTGCTCTGAGGCATTCATTTATGACCATGTCAATCCCTGTAAATTTGTCTTTATGGTCACTAGGCGGCACGTTTAAGGAAATTTGTAAAAATTCTCCTTGGTACCATTGGTATAGCAATAATAGGTTTGATTTTGATAAACAGTCATACAGGTGTGAGTTCAGGAGTAAGGTCATAACCAGAATTTTCCACTGTTTCATGGGTGTCATCACCACATGTTCCCATCCTGTACTGGCAGAATATGTTAATTTGTGGAATTGTTTAGCAAGACTGAGAAAGGAGTCTGGTTTAGCAAAAGATTTAATTTTTCATGCTTTTGCCTTTCTCTCCTTTCAGCTGACACCAACAGCATTTTAAGTTCCCTAATTTCTGATTTTAGACTTGTAGATTCATAGAATGGCTTGGGTTGGAAGGGACCTTAAAGGTCACCTGGTTCCAACCCCCTGCCATGGGCAGGGTTGGCAGCCACCAGATCAAGCTGCTCAGGGCCCCATTCAACCTGGCCTTGAACACCTCTAGGGATCCCCAGTTTCTCTGGGCACCATGTTCCAGTGCCTGACCACCCTCTGAGAGAAAATTTCCTCCTAACATCTAACCTAAATCTCCCCTCTTATAATTTAAAACTATTCTCTCTTTTCCTGTCACTATTAGACCATGTAAAATGTCAGTCCTGCTCATGCTTGTAAGCTCCCTTCAGTACCTGGAGCGAGGTCTCCAAGGAACTTTCTCTTCTCCAAGCTGAACAAGCACAACTCCCTCAGCCTCTCTTCATAGGAGAATTCCTGCTCCAAAACCTCCACATCCTTCCTGTACTGGGGGCTCAAGACCTGGAAACAATAATCCATGTGGGGCCTCATGAGGCAGAGTAGAGGGAGACAATCACCTCCCCTCTCCCTGCTGGCCACCCTTCTTTTTAGGTTTTGGTTTTCAATCATGAGAGTATCTAACTGTGTCTCCACTTTTTCTTTTTCCCCCTTTCAACAATTAATAGAGCGCTGCATGAAAATACCACACTGAGGGGCAATGCTGAGGCAGTGTTGAGATGTTCTTCTGATGTTAAAGGTGGTCAGAGTGCTACGTATGAGAATGCACCTGCAAATTCTGTGAAAATATTGTAAATATTTCAGCATTGAGACTGTTGGGAAAAATTTTGCTCAAATAGGCTTGCCCGATTATCGCAAAAAGAGGCATAGGATGGTCTTTAGCTTTCTTTATTTGAATAAAGAGAGAGTCTACTGGGGACATTTCTCCACAGGGTCTCTCAACCTGCCAGAGGTCGCAGGCTTTTTTGTCCCTACTTCCCAGCCATATTGTCCCTTCTCCTTGCTGGCTGAAATACTTGGAGGTTACAGACTTCCCAGTCCGCCTAATACGTGTTCTCCCATGTGTGTGACCTACCCCGTGTATCAAACACCACATGTATATTAGCTCTAACTGTATGCCACTCGAGGTAAAGTTAATATTAATTAGCCTATTACGCCTGCACAGTAAGTCCAAAGTTTGTAAGCTCAAGTTGTCAATCGACCTTTGTAAGTGAAGCCTTATTTGGTGAGTTTACAGCCATCAAGTGAAGAGGAATTTGCAAGCCTCTGCTCATCTCATCTGCAAGGACACCTTGTTTGCAAGCCTCTTTTATGTCAAGACTAATATTATTATTCTGTGTCTCAAACGAACTCCTAGTCTTGAACACACAAGCAATTCATCATGCTCAGGACAGAAGATGCAGTTAGCTGCTTACAGGCAGCCACAGAAACATAGAAATGAGGACAAGGAATTCTGGGTGGAGACACAGCTGAGAGGGTCTGAAGAAGAGCGCAGACAGCGGAAGCCCGAGGCTCACCACCCCAAGCAGACCAACGCTTGTCTCACTGAGAGGCGAGCTGCTTCTCCTGCCGCCTCTTCGGCCCGTCTGGCGGCCGCTACCGAAGCGCTCCCGCTCTGCCCCTTCGCCGCACCCCACACAACATGGCTACCGCCGCTGAGGAGGCAGCCGCCATCGCGGGGCTTCGGCGGGAAGGGAGCGGGTGAAAGAATGGAAGACGTGCGCGGGAAGGCGAGACGGGCAGGGTGAGTGAGGAGAGAGGGGGCGGGGGAGGACCAGTGAGGAGAGAGGGGCGGGGACAGTCGTGTAAACACAAGGAGAGAAGGGGAGAGTGGGACAATAGCGCCATGTCGGAGCTGTGTGGCGCTGGTGACTGCGATAGCGACGAGACCGTCGTGTGGGGCTCTGGGGCGGGCAGCGATGCGGTGGAGGAGGAGCTCGGCAGCTCGAGATGGTAACGCGCGCGGGCAGCCCTGAGGCGAGGCCGCGGGTGCGGGTCAGGCAGCGGGCACCCGGCTACCGAACACAGGCACGGCAGGTCTTTACTTCGTGGACGTGTCGTTCTTGGGAGTTTTTCGTCCTTTTCAGACTATTTTTTACACCCGTGACTCGGTGGTTCCTAGCCCTACAATTGCACCCGCTGATTTTACTGACGTTGGTAGTTTGTTAGTCAGTGGAGGTGTCAGAATCCAACTCATGAGAAAAAACAACATCGAATACATCACTGCTGTTGTTATTTCTCTGCAATTTTTAATGTCATTTTCACGGTGCTTTCTTTTGTATTTTTCAAGATATTGCAAAGAAATGGAACTGCTGAGCAGCTGCATTTTCGTTTGTGTTTACCTTCAGTCCAGCTGTTGTCTGGTGTTCTAGACAGTGGTGTGACCCCGTGTAAGGCGTAGAGTGAGAGGGGATGGCGGGACGTCTTCTCTGGGTTTCTCTGCGGGAGGCTGTGCCGCTCTTTCAGGCTGGCGTTCCAGCTTGCCCGAGGCTGGCAGCATTCAAACACAGGCAGCTGACATGATTAGTCTCCATTGCTCGTTAAGTTGATAGGAGTGAACAGAGGATGATACAATGGTTTGATGACTCTTGTTGTTGTTTCTTTTGAAGGTCATCTCTTACTAACACCAGCATGACTTTAACAACTGAAATAGGAGGTAAGACAGATTCTTTTTTCAGTCTTTTTTTTCCAGGTTGTTCTTCTCAACAAACCACTTCTGTGGATGTTGCCAGAGTTCAAAAAACCAAAAATTAAATATTACAGTCATTAAGGGTGGGAAACACCTCTAAGATCATCTAGTCTAACCATCCACCTACCACTAATATTGCCCACTAAACCTTGTCCCCAGGTACTACATCTGCTCTTTGCCCTTTTACCTCTAGGGATGGTAACTCCACTGCCTCCCTGGGCAGCCTGTTCCAGTACCTCACCACTCTTTCTCCGAATAAATTCTTCGGAATACCCAACCGGAACCTCCCCTGGCACAACCTGAGGCCATTCCCTCTTGTTCTGTCGCTGTTACCTGGGAGAAGAGGCTGACCCCCTGTGTACCACAAACTCCTTCCAGGTCATTGTAGAGTGATAAGATCTCCCCTGAGACTCCTCCAGACTGAATAATTCCAGTTCCCTCAGGCACTCCTCTTGAGACTTGTGCTCCAGACCCTTCACTTCTTTGCCCTTCTCTGGACACACTCCAGGGCCTCAATGTGCCTCTCCGTAGTGACGGTTCCAAAACTAACGCAGTACTCAAGGTGAAGCCTCACTGGAGCTGAGTACTGAGGGGTGATTCCCTTCCTGCTCCTACTGGCTTCTAGGATGCCACTGGCCTTCTTGGCTGCCTGAGCACAGTGCTGGCTCATGTTTGGCTGGGTGTCAACCAACACCCCCATGCATTTACATGAACTGTGAGTGCTCTCATGAGATCCATGTTTTTGGTTAGTAGTTTAGGAAAAAAAAGTACATTTTCAGTGTTTTAAAAATAGTTTTGCTCATAATTTCTGTTTTTTCAAAACTAAGTGGGATGCCTTGCTTAGAGACTGTATGAAAAATATTTTCGTTCTGATATGTGGTATTTGAAGTGGATGTATACATTTCGTTTATGTAATAGTCATATGGTCATATATAACTACAATAGCATATATTATTGAATAAAGTTTTAAGATTGTTAAATATATCCATTCTCTTTAAATACTTAACTGCATTATTACATATTTTAAATGCAAATATGTGCACTTTCATTTAAAACTTTAAAGTCTTCCTTAATAATTAAGGAAAAGCTTGAAAGCAATTGCATGAACAGGTAGTAGTTACATAATAATCATAATTTTATCATTATCTCCTTGGCTTTCTTGTAGAATTCTTTTAATTTCCTTACATCTGTTTTATTCTGGCAGTCTAACCACTCCAAGTGACACAAAGTGTTCTTAGTGTTCTTCATGTTTCTTTTTGTTTATGTTTTTGCCAATAAGAAGACCTGAATGTATTCTAAAGTATCATTTTTTTTGTAGTCATCTTACACAGTGTACATTTTGTCTACAATCCATTGAAATTTGAGGAAGTTTTTCCTATTGTAGTCTTTTCCTGGAGCAGAACCTATTATAGTTACTAAGTTTGCCTGAGAGTTTGCCCTTCCCCTTTTGAATTTACCTACACTTATCCACTGAAATAAGAACTTGGCATCATTCAATAAAAAGGTTTAAGATGTGCTTATTTGACTGATTCTTCAGTTTGTGGGAGTGTGGATTTATCTGTTTTGCCAGTGGACTAGGTCAGCACAAGGGACACAGACACCAAGTTAAGGAAGTGAATTTATCTTTTCTTACGTTTAAAGCAATGAAATGTTGAGCAAAATGAGCCAGTGAGAATAAAACAAAACAAAGTAATGCACCTAATCACTACCATGTTAGATTAACTGTAGTGATTAAGAAAGAGCCACATCAATTGCCCTTAATACTTTACCATCATCCAGATCCCCAATTGCTGGGGAGCCCTGGTTACAGTGAGGATTTGGAAAACCTTTCCTGGCAGTTGTCAAGTCCTATGTCATGTGTATGTCCATAGATGATGTCTCCAAAATTACTACAAGAGGATCCGGATTTTATATTGTTGAATAAAAAAATCTTATGTAGTCTCAAGGGTGGAAACATCTGGTTTAATTCTCCATCTTGGATTTCATGTCAAGCCTGGCCAGGACCCAAGGAGGAACCAAGGAAGTTTGTGTGCTAGGCCTTGGTAACCATGCTTCTAAGCAAGAAAGGGTCAACACATTCTTGTAATGGTTTATCTAAGCTACATATTTTGTTAATGATCAGATATTAATTTTATGTAATGCTTGGTTGTGAGGTTCATCTAAAGGTCAGCTTCGGTTTGAGGCCTGTTGTTCAGGATTTAGTACTTGGCTATCTGAACATTTTTGTTGTTTTGCTTGGTTTTGCTTGGTTTTCCTCTGTCTCTATGAATGTGATAGATTATGGTATTTTTAGCATTTCACCTGTGGTACCTATTTTATATTTGTTATCCTGGAGTTAGTATTTCATTACTCTTATACATACTCGTATGGTAGCAAATTGATGAGATGGATACCACAGACCATGGGTGTCCAGCCTTTGGCTTCTGTGGGCCTCATTGAGTGAAAAGGACTTATCTTGGGCTGCATATATGTAGGTTGATGCAGAAGTAATGGCTCCTATTTATTTCCATGGAAGCTAAAACAGATATAGCAAGCACAGTAACTGTTTGTTAGAGCAAATTCCCAGCTACAAAACACACTTCTTCAATATAGCCATCACCATTAGCAATGTTTCTTCACCAGTGTCACCCCTAATGAACCTCACTGTGCTCACATGCACTGTTTGGTCTCTATAAATGTTCAGCAAGCATCAGTGAATGTCAGTGGGTGCCATTTTTTCTGCATGGAGAAATTCAGTTTTACACCTTTGCTTCATGTGCACTTCCATGTCAGATGCCATTTTATCAGACTGCTCCTCCGCTGCCATCTGTCACACGGCAACAACATGTAAGAGGATATTAGCAGGAAGGTCCAACCTCTGCCGCCATACCAACTTCATGACACATGAGACATTACTTTTGAAGCAGGCATTGGAAAATATATGATCTAGTCAATGTACATAAGCAACAAAGCTTATTTTAATTTTTAATAGAAACATAAACAAAGCAACAAAACCAGAAAACTAGTGGGGTGCTTAACCTTGGTTTTGTGAAACGAATGCATCAGGCTGGTTTGATGGCAGTGGCTGCAATTCTCCGTTAGTTCTCAAGGTGTTTGTCAGAGATTTTTATGGAATTTTATTTTTCCTGTGCTTCATTGTTGAAATCAGTTGTTCACAAATGTACGTGCTGCCAAAAAGCAATGGCATGAATGGGGCATGATTGTGAAGCGAGGGATATTTTTCAGTACACTAAGAGGGCTTATAAAAGTCTAGTGAAGAGACGTGATCAACTTTTTTTTTTTGAGTTGCAAGTCTGATTGCAACTCTGTATTTTCCATTTGAAAATTCTCAGGTAATGTATTTATGACAATTGAAAATGCCAAAAACAATCATCAATTTATGTTTGTGACTCCAGTCTTGAAACCTGCAGCTGCATTATGGGCTAAACTGCGACACATGCAACCTGTGGGTTGGGCATGCCTGCCATAGACATTAATTTTGAGTACTTTGAAATATCATTGTTGTAGTTGTATAGCATAAGGGTCCAAACTTGAAGGTTTCTCTCTTTTTTTTTTTTTCCCCCACAAGTGTTTTCCCTCTGTGTAGTTATTTAAGAAGTACAAATAATTTTGGTCAAGCTGTTTTATTTCTGATCTTTCTAATGTTGTAGTTTCAAAATCTAGTTAGACTGATAAACCACTTATGTCTATTCATTATCGGAGAATTTGATACATGTAGGAATGTCTGGAACAGTAAGTCAGCAAAATTGCCTTTAATTACTTGCCTTTAATTGCTGTGCTTTTTTTTTCCCCGTAGGAGTTTTTTCTCCGGAAATCAAATGTCTAGCTCCTGATCCCTCATATGAAAAGCAGGTATATCAGATATCTACAGAAATAATACATTTCCTTCTATAAGTATCTAGCTATTAATTACTAATGAAATAACTGAGCTTCTCTTTCTTCTTGTGTGAAAGAGCCCAGTGGATTGCAAGTGAAATAAATATTATGGGAAAATAGTCCTCACTTGTGTTAGCACATTCGCTCCAGTAATGTATCAAAGTCTGGTTACTGGTATTTCATGAGGATACATCCTTTCAAATTTTAGCAACAAGCATAATGAAAAGGTGAAGATGTTGTGGAGCACAAACTTTTAATGTTCTCTTCAAGTTCCGAAATATAAAAAATCTGGGTTAATCATGTCAGAAAACTCATCATAAGATTAGCTGTGAGCCAATGATGGAGCAGTTCTTTCTTTATAAAAGGAGATGATAATCTGAAATGCAGAACCATGTCTGTTTGCTTGGTGATTGGGTAGTCTAATCTACGTGTAATTTTGAGTTTCCTGATCTACTAATTAGCTTAGTTTTTAATGAATTTGGCATGGATAGTAGCCAGCTTATTAAATTTTGTTCTATTGAGGAATCAGCTTTTCACCTGTGTGTGACATCCTCATGGAATTAGAAACAAACAGGTTCTTACTCGTTAACAAAATTTTTTTTAAAACCTGAGACTCCTACATTACCTGTAGCATTATTTGAAAACATCCTTACATGCGTATCTTACAAGAAGAGTTTTTTAAAAAGAATTAAACTGTATACTAAATGATGAAAGCTGCACTGGAAAAAAAAGCGCAACAAAAAACACTCTTTCTACTTAAGTGAGTGTGTTAATGGAGGGCTGCAGAACTACAAATAAATTTCTTTCAACAGCCAGTGTAGGAAACTGTTCAAATAAAACAAAAAAGATGTTATTTCAGAGGCTTTCTGTAGAAGCTTATTTTACAGTTTTTGTATATATAACTCCTTTTTTCCTCTTAGAACTGATATGACAATAAGCTGCCTAACCTAAGTCTTTGGCTTTGCAGCTGTTACCAGAGTATTGTGGAATCATAGAAGGGATTAGAGTGGAGGGGACCATAAAGATCACCTAGTTCCAACCCCCTGCCCCTAAATCTCCCCTCTTATACTTTAAAGCCATTCCCCCTTGTACTATCACTATCAGACCACGTAAAAAGTTGGTCCTCCTCCTGCTTATAAGTCCCCTTCCAGTACTAGGTGGCCACAGTGAGGTTTCTTAGGAGCCTTCTCTTCTCCAAGCTAAACAAGCCCAACTCCCTTAGCTTTTCTTTATAAGAGAAGTACTCCGTCACTCTTGGTCATCTTTGTGACCTTCCTCTGGACCTGCTCCAACAGCTCCACATCCTTTCTGTTGTGGGAGCCCCAGCCTTGGATACAGTATTCCTAGTGGGGCCTCACAAGAGCAGAGTAGAAGGGGGGAATCACTTCCCTCTCCCTGCTGACCACCCCTCTTTTGATGTAGCCCAGGATACTGTTGGCTTTCTGGACTGCAAGAGCACACTGCTGGCTCATGTCCAGTTTTTCATCCATTAGGACCCCCAGGTCCTTCTCCACAGGGCTGCTCTCAATGAATTCTTCTCCCAGTCTGTTCTTGCATCTGGGATTGTCTCTAACTAAGTACAACACCTTGCACTTGGTCTTTTTAAACCTCATTAGATTCTTGTGTGCTCACCTTTGGAGCTTGTCAAGTCCCTCTGGATGGCATCCCTCCCTTCTGTTGTGTCAAGTACACTGCTTGGCTTGGTGTCATCAGCAAACTTGCTGAGGGTACACTTGATCCCATTGTCTATGTCATTGATAAAGATATTGAAGAGCACTGATCCCAAGATGGACCCCTGCGTAACACCACTCGTGATCATCCTCTGCCTGGCCAAAGAGCTGCTGATGACAACCCTCTGGCTGCAACCGTCCAACTCATTCTTTGTCTATATAACAGTCCAGCCTTCAAATGCATATCTTTTGAATTTAGTGATAAAGATATGTTGTGAGACCATGTCAAAGGCCTTGCACAAGTCCAGGCAGATGACATTAATTGCCCTTCCTTTGTCCACTGATGTTGTCACTCCATGATAGAAGGCCACCAGATTTGTCAGGCACGGTCTACCCTTGCTGAAGCCATGCTGGCTGTCTTAGATCACCTCCTCATCTTGCATCTGCCTTAACGTAGCTTTAGGAGGATCAGCTCTATCATTTTCCTTGGGACAGGCATGAAGTTTGGTGGCCTTTAGTTTTCCAGGTCTTCCTTTCTCCCTTTCTTGAAACAGAGTAGCCAGTGTGCAATTTCAATGAGGGATGCTTCCAAGTCTGAAAAGGGCAAACCTGCTTTCCCTATCAGGAATAATCAGAAAAGCAAAGAACCTGTAAGTACTGTGGCAAATAGTTTTTGTAATTCTCACAAGTTTTTAATACTTTTTTTTGGTGAGATCTATTTAACATTCCATTGGCAGCATAGTTATCCACAGCATGGTGTCAGTATCAAATTGTAATCTTTACTGAAGGCTTTGAAGAATGGTATTGAGCTGTCATTCTTCATCATTCTTGGTACTTGCATGTGTAGTACCAGTCTTTTTGTTAAGTGTCTGCTAATCCAGTGCTGCTCATGACTATTAGATTTTGCTGTTGATCAGGCAAAAGAGAGGAAATGGCTTTGGAGCTTCCTTTTCTCTGATTTGTCTGATTTTGAGTGGGAATTTTTCTGCTCTGGTGTAAGCCTATCTAATTGAGTATTGCAAAGTACTGCATGTTTTCCATGTCATCTGTTTTTACTGCTTCCTATTCCAGCACTAGTACTTGTTTGACCCCTGTTGTGATGAAAGCTTTGAGGAACAGTAACAGTCAGATGTTGTTCATCAATTTTTTTAAGTTGGTTTAGCCAGATTATCCTTTCAAAGCAGCTCCACAGAAGATTAGATAAGTGCCAAAACAGCACGAGAGAGTGTGGAAATACTACAATCTCAGCCTTATATTTTCTGGGAGCGATTTAAGACTAGTTTAGATAAGCTGAATACAACCTGAGTGTTAAGAATGTAACTCAAAAGTAATACTGATTATTTTAGTGATTACCTTTATGCAAGCAGGTTTTTTTTGTCCCTAAAATAAAGAAAACTTCAGAGGGAAGAAGGAGTTTCCCCACATCTTTTGGAAACTGTAACCAAAGTATTATGTGAAACATCTAACCCCAGGTGTATTTTGAGCAAGAGTTGTCTGCAGCCACTTACATCAACATGTAGTGGTCAGACATTCCCTCCGTTCTCTCTTTATCCTTTTTCTTCCAGCACACTCCAGTCATGGCTTTTGTGGCCAGAGAAGTCCAAGCAGTAGTGAAGTTCTTGAGCTTATTTATCTCTGTCTAGTAGAGGGAGTGCTGGTGGCATTTCATGGAGAGGTTCTTAGCATTTGTCCCTGTATCATATGTCTTTATGCTGTTGTCTGCAGCCATTATTTTACTTCTGTCCAGTCTGCAGCCTCTTCATGGTTGTCTCCTACTATTGGCCTATTGAGGCAGAAGGCCATCTTTATGCTTTTTGATTTTTAGTTTCAGTTCTTCCCTGGGCAGATCATTGCTTTCAGGTCCATAGATACTTGACAAGGAGCCTCCAATTGAAATTAGGTGTGTTACTGTGTCTGTGGTAAAAAAATAGCTGCTATCACCAATTCCTATTACAATGTCACGGGCCATCGTAAGAATGTCTGCAGGCCTGAAGACGTTAGCTGCAAGGTCATAGAGAAATTAAGTTCTTAGTGGGTAAATTGAATCCCTGCTGCTATCTGCAGGTTCTTAGGAAAACTCCCGTTAACTTACAGTAGAATACCAGTTTCAGTATTTTTTTGAAACCTATACAGCTAACCAGTATACAGCTATAATAGTGGGGGTTAGTAAATGAAACATTCCCATTTTGCAGAGCTGAACAAAAAATGCTTGTGCCTCTCGAGATTAGCCAGATGAAGTTCACTGAGAAGATTTCCACAGAGGATTCTTTGGGAGCCTGTAGTAGGAAGACTGGAATTAGTTACTATGAACTGTACTTTTTCCTTATTGACTGATGTTGGCACTGTCAAGGTACTGTAAGAAAACATCTTGTGAGGAAACCTATGGCCATCACAAGCTTCTGTTGATTTGAAGGAAGGGCAGGATAGACACCTTGACAACCAGCAGTGAGTCACTGGGCATGTTAATTTTTGTTAATACAAGAAATACAAGAATATTGTAAGAATATTGGAAATACAAAAGCAGCTCATTAATCAACACAATCTCAACCATTCTGTGATTCTCTTTGTGCATTTCTTATGTCTCAGTGTACTGCAATAATCTTCAGCTCAGCATTCTCCCAAAAGCTGGGAGTGTTGGTACTTCTGAAGCCTTAACTCTTTTGTGATGATTCTCTTGTGTGTATGTATTGAAAGACTGAACTTTGCTAGGCGTCCATATTTCCAATGCACCTTCATTGTTTGCTGTTCTGTATTATTCATTCCACTTCCATCTTTTGTAACATTTCCAAGACACAATATCAACAACTTTTAATTGTTCTCAAACATGTAAAAAAAAAAAAAAAAAAGTCCTTATATCTAGATTCACAAAGATGATATGAATGTACTGCCATCTGCTGGAAGTGATGTGCCTCTTTCCAGCTTACTCATACAGCGCATAGGGAGATTTAAACATGCAGGGCTTGGCTAAGCCTTACTTTGAGGCTTAGCTATTTGGTGCAGTGAGTTTATAAACCCACAGTTTCTATATCCATGGTCAAGTAAGGTTTCTTAGATGAGACCTCTACTTGACTTCAGTGTCCTCCTTCTTCCTGTGTGAGGTTCTGATTTGGAGTGTGGCCATGCTCAACTGTTAGCCAGTGTATGTTTCCTGGGTAAGACTGCAGCAGTGAGGTTCTGGGTTGATGCTAGAAGCTCAGCAGTATTTGTGCCTAGATTAAGGAGCATCTTGATTTGTAATGGTACCAGATATAAATGAGACACGAAGGTAGTGGGATTTGAGCCAAGGCTTTCAAAGTATTATGCTTATGCTCAGTGGAATAGATTCACAGATGCCATGATGGCTGGTATTCAAACTATAAAAAAGTAATAAGCTAATGCTGAGGAAATACCTTTTCTCATTGTTATTCTAATGTAGGTATTCCTTTGTGAAATTAATTGCATGAAGCATAGCTCTTCTGGAAGAGGGTGGACCTGAAACTGCATTAACCACAGTGCTGTTATTTTACTGTTGACATACTGACTGAGGAGGAATCCTGCTCCTCCCTTCACTGAAAATACTGTCAGTTCAGACCATATTCACCAAACTGGGGTGCACAAAAGAAAATGTCCAATGCTTCAGTTCAGTTGCCAACTGTCTCAGCCCTATTCTTTCACCATCTTTTCTGTCCATTCTGACAGACAGTTGTAGGTATAGGAACTGTAGGCATTGAGCTTTGAGTTTTTACAGACAAGTCACAGCTGAGGATCATGTTAGGAGAGGGAAGATGCTGAGGTTATGTTCTGCAGATTTAAATTGTTTGTACTCCCACAGGATTTTGCTAACAGGTAGGCACTTGTATTTAGAATGCAGGGAGGTATAGAACACTAGTCATATTTAAGTGGTGGATTTCAGTTGGCATTTGTATGTTCAGGATCTTAATATATTAGACATTTATGTCTGACTGATCTTTCTCCAATAATATAAATGTCAGTTACACCTGCCCTTCAGCAGGTGCATCAAACCTTATTTGTAGAAACGTAATAATATACATACCTGCCATTTACACTACAATTCTTCAATCACAGAAAGATGTACAGAAAGTGTTTCTCTTTTCCCCAATCGCTTGAAGTCTGCAAAACAATGGAAAAGCAATCTAAAAAGAAATGGTTAAGTAAAATGTAGTCAGTACTTAACGAAAAATTAGCTGCATGAGTACAGTGTAGGAAACAGCAGACTGGGGAAAAAAAACTTCAGTAAATGATCACACATCTATAATTACAAACTTACAAACTGAACATGAGTCAACGCAGTCAATTTTCTGCCCTTTCTATCTTATTATGTGTGAGCATCATCCAAATTCCATTACCAGCTACATTAAAACATACTAGCAGTACACAGTATTGCCACTTGCTGGCAGCAAGAGTCTTAAAAGAAGTAAATTACCTTAACCTTCAGTATTATTAAGCAACACCACTGTTATATATGCATAGAAATATATGTTTTAGGCCCACAGAAGCAGTTGTAAATGGGAAAAAAAATACCTATTAATTGGCATAAGGATGAAAGAAACTAGAAGTAGAGAATAAACAGCAGTATTTATTTTCCAAAAACAGTTGTGGTTTTGTGGTTTTGTACTCAGTGTGAGAACTCAAATGTGCAGCCTCCAGTCATACCTCTAAGACTTTGACCTGAAGCTTGTGAAGCACAAATGCTCCGTACTTTGGGATCCGCATAAATACGTAATCAAAACTTAGAGAACATAGTGTTCTGATAAGTATTTTTTATATTGTGTGTTCATTTTCATTGTTTCTGGTGACAGAAACCTGTAATGTCTTTCTTTTAAAGACTTTTAACACTGCCAGGTCACTGGCAATGGCATAATGTCCTTGATTATATAACAGTTTTAGTCTACCTTATTCTGGATTTTAACTTTTAAGGAAGTCAACAGGTGCTCTTCTTAAACTGAGACTTCGGTCTAAATCTTATTAAGAAATAGTATGAACTCTTAAGGTGGGCTTACAGGTCTTAGAATTTATGCAAAAACTGTTAAAAAAAAACCCAAACATGTAGACCAATAGCTTGTACAGTGGGTGTTAATTATGTGCTTTTAGAAAGAGCTGTTAAATTCCTATTTGTGAACATTTTTTTTAATGTGTAAATTTCACAGAAATTAAGTTATGAAGATCTCTCTCCAGAGGCAATCCTGTGTACAGATACCTTTCTGGAGGAGATAACAACACCACAAGATATATTTCTACATGTTTTAGAAGATTACCAGAAACCCGCCATGGCTGTGATTGACACAGATAACAGCATAAAGGAACAACCCTCCAATAATGATAAAGATCTTTTGCTGTCAGACTTTGGGAAGATTCTCATGGAATCACTGTCACTCACTGAACAGAGCTTAGGGACTGGTGAACTTGAAGGCAGTGATTGGTTGAGATTCCTCAGCAGTTCTGGGAGTCCTACCATGATAAACCCATTGCATGTTGAATTAGAGTATCCTGATCATGTCTTTTCCAGTGATACACGAGCGGATAAGAACAGTGATGCCCTGCCAGTAGAGCCTGTGACAGATCTGAATTCCATGTCTGGATCTGTAGTACAGCCTGACACATCTGTGGTGCCAAGCAAGAGGCAGCTTAACACCAAGGAAGAGCAGGCAAATTCAGAACATGATATTGCCAGGCAAGTGGGCAGTGACTGTATGCAGATAACAAGCGTGCTTGAGCCTCAGCTTCCTGTGATTCAGGTGGACAAATCAAAAGCTTTAACAGGATCTAGCTTGCAGAGGACAACAAATGAGCAGGTACATATGTAGTTTAATTATATTTGTATATTGTAAAGTTATGCTTATCAGCAAATATTTTTTGTAATAGTCAAATTACATGGAGATACAAATCTTAATAGAAAAAAAAATGGCATCAGTAATTTAAATGCTTAATATATCTTCATTATTTTTGTTTTTCTGTTTAAATATATCCATGTTATGAAAATAGCTGAGCTTAGTGGTACAGGAAATCCTAGTAGAATTAAACTGATGGCTCTCATGGAAATCTGGAGTCAGATAGGAGTTTCAAAATCTCTTGGTACTTTTTGCATATCTTGTTTGTATGACGTTGTTTCCAAAGTTCTAAATCGCTCTTCAGTTATTCCACTGTAACACACTGGCATACTAGCCAACTGGTGTTAGTGGGTTTTTTTGTGTTCTTTTATTTTTTTTTTCCTCCCATACCATAGTATGCTGTGTTCTGCTTTCAGAATTCCTACCACTGTAGTGGCACGTATTACAAAAAAATTACTGCTGTGTCTCTCCCAGGGACTAGCAGGACTGCTTTTGAGAATTTTTACAAATATGTTTAGAATTGCATTTCTCTTGTTTATTTCTGCCTGTGCAAGAGTGACTGAAAAAAACTGAGACAGAGCTTTATGTTCATGTCCTCCCCTGAAGAAGTGATACAACATGTGATCCTCATTTTTTCCTCAAGCCCTGTGCTGCTCTATACACAATGTGCGTCTTGACCTGTAGGGGTGCTCTGGAATTGGTCACAAGGCAAAGGCAAAAGCTTAAAGAGGGTTTGGAAAGGAAAGAAACACTGTAATTACTTCATAGTTAGATTAAGTAACAGGAAGACAGGGGAACATAGGAGAAGTGAATACATGCTGTGGAGTGTAGTAGACCTCCCTTGTAAATCTGAAATCAAATTATCTTTGAATAATCTGGAATAATATTGAGTAAAACAATGTGTAATCAAATGTGCTGCAAAGGTGGGTAATGTAAAGGTGCTGAAAGATGTCTAGGCCACTTGTCTTAGAACAACTTACAAAGGCTTACAGTTAAGATTATGAAGCAGAGTCCTTTGGGGATGTGAATCTATAATCTCTTGTCAATTAGTAATTATTTTTAGAGGGTTATCTATTATTGTTTCTATCTGCTGTTTTTGAAGGCAGAAAGGAGAGGCAACTTAATGAGGAAAAAATGAGATTTATTTTATTATATTGCCTTCTAACAGTGCATTATTCCCCTTTCTGTTGTCCTTGTTTTTTTTCTGAGGATTCTTATGGTATAACAAGGACTCAAAAGTGGAGAACCTGTACTGTTCTGTAGATACAACAATATAGCCCATTTTTTGTCCCAATGAAATACTAACGAGTTCTCCCACATCACTTTGAAGGAATTCATATGCCTGTGTTCTGAGGGTGTGCCCCAAGACCTTCAGTGTTAGTCAAGTGTGTAATAACCTAATGAGTACCAGCTGTTTAGCAACTTGATTGATACTCAGCAGCATACCACGCTCACTTGACTATAACACAGAATAAGCTCAAGTAACTCAAATGAAATTCCGTGTGATGACATATAATTAGGATGGGATTTTGCTTTCTTATTGTTAGAGATAAGCTTCTGGTGTAAAGCAGTAATTTAATTCCACTTTGCACCATTTGGAATGAAATGAACCACTCTCTGAAAGTAGCTGGTCCTCTTCGTCGGCGGTAAGGGGAACTGAGGTGTCTAATGTCATCTAGAGACCTGGCTTATAGAAGGCTGTAGCTAAATGAAGTGGTCCCCTTCTATAGTGTCTGTAGATAAGGAATTGTATGTCTCCAGAAAAAATATCTCAGATGGTAACTACTGAACCTCACTCAGGTGAAGCATGCTTCCTAATCTTACATGCTTTTCTGGACTAGTTCAAGTGTGGGATAAGATGAATTAGCTTCGGACATCATGCATATTATGTTATCTTTTCAGGGCAGGAGCTTATGTTCGTAAGAAACTGAAATGAATCTGTTCAGTCATTTCACACATCCAACTAAAGAACTTTTAGATAATAACAGTTTTTATTCCCTGTCAGCCAGGTTAGATATATTACCTAAGTTGTGATACAAAATATCATACTTCCCTTGGAACCACAGGACCTGGCATACTGTTTTAGGAGTGCATCTCCTATGAAAACTTCTTTCTCTGGTATCTGTAGATTTCTAGTGATTAATTTAAGTAACATCTCTGTTGTCTTTAAACACATAATTTATAGCACAGTGTTCTTTAAGTTCTTCTATGTACAGTCCTTGCTCTAACTGCATGCTTACTAGTTACTTGTAATACTTCTTTTTTGTCACAGCTTGTGAGTGATCATCAGAAAGGGAAAGAAGTAATTCCAAATTATTGGAGAGCCATTCCTAATGAAAAACGAAATAGGAAGGGAAGTTCACATTTAGTAGAGGCTGTTCTGTGTGCAGAAACTAAAACATCAGGGAGAACGATGGAGCTAAGAGAGACTTCCTCAATAAGGTACAGAGGTAGTGTTTACAGTCGTGAACAAATGCCAGAAGGGACTCTGCAAAAACTGTCTCACAGCTGCATTACAAGAAACAAAGCTAAATATTTTAGGTAGGACAAAGGCATGTGTAACATTCTTAAGTTCTTCTTTTTATTAACATACAACACATACAGCCTACATATTCCTCATGTTAATTACTTCAGATGAAAGGAGTAAGTATCAGGTAATCCCTCCTGATTTTTCCTTTTATTCAGTTCTAAGTTGGCATGTATCCTTCCATGCTGTTAGAAACTTAATTTTAAAGTCAAATATATTAACTTTTTTAGCTGTACTGAAAACACAGCTTCATATAGAGAATGCTTTTGATGATTCAAACAAATCTCTTGACAGTAAAATTCAGAAATCTTCTAAAAAGAAGCAAGACCCAGAAATCAACATGTCCCAAGGAGTATCTCAGAATGAGAATAGAAAAGCTGACCAGAGAAGGAGGAGCAAAAGAATCAAAGATAAAATGAGTAAGATAGCTGTCTGATGAGTATCAGATAATTACTTTTTTATTTGAACAACTGTTCTGAAGCAAATGTAATTCATAGTCTTTCCAATATATTGTGACATGATTTTCTTTTAGGAAGGTGGTAGAAACATTTATTTTAATAATTAAAATTTTATTTTGCTTGCTTAAATCTGCTTATTACCGTCTAACAGTTGATTTGTATACACAAACTCAGTAAGAATCATGAGGTTTTTTTTCAGAATGCAATTTTTATTATGCAACAATATATGAAACATTTATGGTATATTCTATGAAGGAGAAGAAAACTGATTTCTTACAGAGTGAAAATGTAGATCCTAATTCTATAATCTAGTATTCAGTGTGCAACATCACTTAGAGGGCAGTGCCGTTGTCAAGAATTGACCTACACAAAGCAGTTTATTCCATTTTAAATGCTTTCTTTGTTATTCTGTTTATGTGTAAGATAAGGTTGTAGACCTTCACTCTTACAGCCCTTTGAGTATTCTTCCTTGCAGTGTCCTTTGTCAGGGAGAATGATTGCTATTTTTCATGCATGCAAAGAAACTCTTTGACTTTGAGTAGGAGAATACAGAATTTCCATACTTATATACTTACTTTAGAGCTAACTTTTAAGACTGAGATCTTAAAAGTTTGTTCTTGTTAAAGCCCTCTCAGTCTGGATTTATTTGTGCAATTACAATCATTCGAACAGGTTAAAAAGTTTGCAGATATTTGGACTGTAACAGCTACATTGTAGATCTTAGAAAACATCAATAACTCTATTACCAATTAACAACCCTTATCACAGGGTTTTTGTTATTCCCCATAGAAATACAATTTTTGTGAGATTTAAATTTAGATGACTAGCTGCTAATCTATTTAATGATTTAGTTTCTACTCAAATAATAAGCTGTTGCTTTTAGCACGATTTCTGTAGAAGGAATTGCACTGCCTGTAGAGGCATTCTTGTTAACCTAATCTAACAAATTTGCTTCCCTTTTACATCAGACCTAGCAATCTGGAATCTGTGAGTCATCTTAGCTTGGTAATTAACTGAAAAAAAAAGCTTCACTAACGTTTTGGTTTGGATCAGCAGGCGTCAGTTGGACACTAGGAAGATGGTAGGGAAGATAGGGTAGAAGTAATAGGATTTCTTGAGTAGCAATGTCTAGTTAAATTCTGTTAAGTATAACATGAAACTGCACCTTGTTTTATGTTTGTCTGTGTAGTGCAGTCCCTCCTAAATTTCTTGGCTGATTTAAATAATCTTTGAACACTGTATCATAAGTGATGATGGTCTTGCAAAGCTGAACATGTAGAATAGAAATACTCTCCGCGTATTCACCTGACAGAAGGTGCTGGGTGAGTCCATGCCTAGTGGTTTCTAAAAATCTGTGCAGAGTTGAGCGCTTGAGAATGTTGGGAACAACTTAGTCTGAGCTCACGGTATACCACAATTCACTAAACAGTAGACTCATTAGGTATTGTGAGTTACACTCTTAGAGAGCTATGGCTTGCTTAAAATTTCTAACACCCATATGGAGTTTTTTTGGGCCAATGAATATCATCTAGTACAGGTTGCAAAGAAGAGCAGTGGAGATGAGATATAGTCCCTGCAAACCACAATTTTTTTCACTAGTAGATCAACTAATGGCCTGAACCACTGGAGTATGATTTCCTGCATCCCATCCTCCTGTATTTTCCTTCTTTCTCTCTTCCCTCCCTGTTTTTCAGGGATGCGGCAGCCAGGATGCTCTTGTCCACAGTGTGAATAGATGCTGATATGATGCTACTGGTAAAGTGCAGTACTGCTCATCTATGTATCAGAAATGTTTTCAAACAGTCTGAAGAGTACAGTGAATGCACAGTGGAAGATAGCATTTCCTTTGTAAAATAATGAACTAGAAATTAATAATAGTATCTTTTAGTTTTTTACATGTCAGCTTCTGTCTTTCAAGCAGAGATAATTTTCAGTTGGATAGCTGATGATTTTGGTCCAACAGTTTTCTTCACTGCACAGTTGACTGAGCTGTTTCTGAAATAATAGGGAAACCTAAGGGAGCTAATTTCATTCACTATCCTTCTGTAAATATTCCTTGTTTGTGAAGTAGAAGTTTTAACATGTAAATAATTACAAAGAAGTGTTGATAAATTCGACAGTTAGGAGATGTTCTGGAGTTACTGACTAGCTGTTAAAGTCTGTTCATCTCGTAATGAGTTGTAAACTAGCTTTCTCAGCTGTTAGAAAAGAACGCACTTGGCAAAAATATCATTAAAAAAACAAGAAGCCTAAATTAAATACTTTTGTAAAGTCATATTCTTTCATGTTGAAGTTAATTTGGAGTTTTGTTATGGTATTCACTATGGCATCTATTTTTGAGTGGAACTATACTCTAATCTTTCAATTTATTTTTTTTAGGACAAGAAGTCTGTCATAGGAATTTCACAAATCCTCAATGCCATGTTATGCTTTCAAGAATAAATAAGAGGAATGCATATGGTGAGACCTTACTACACAGAGCTGTTGCTGCTGAAGATCTAAACCATGTACATAATCTAATAAAAGCTGGTGCAAGTGTAAATGATAAGGATTATGCTGGTAAGTTGCAGCTGTATTAATGTACTATTTTCAAAATATGTATAATAATAAAAGTACGTAGTATGAGTTTGTGCAGTAAAAGACTAGATCTGTGACTGGTCAGTAGATTATTGCGTTTTTATTGTTTTTGTTTGCTAATTCTATATGAAAAGACAAATAGACCTATGTATAAAAGTGTATAAAAAAAGGAAATTTTGCTGAAAAAGTGAGCACTGAAAAGCTTAGAAAAAACTGCAGTTAAATTTACTTAGCCTTAATTCAGTGTTCTGTGCATTCTCACCACAATATAGTCCCTTAATTATATAATCAGTATAATGTGTTTCACAGATATTTTATTCATTCCTGGAATGTGTCCATCTTGTGTGGTGGCTAAGATTTCACAGCTCTTCTGTGGGAACAAAAAATACATTGTCCTGTGGCTAAAGGGGGATATCTTTTAGATAAAAGCACAACTGCACAAAATATGCTTTAGTAAAATTCCTCGAAGAGGTGGGAAGCTCACCTGGCCCAGATGCTTTATTTTATAGTGAGGGAGATGTAATGAGAAAGGCATTGACAGACCTGTGCCATTTTGCAATGCACTTTCATCTTACTCTCTTTGGAAAATCATTGTTCTGATTATTATATTCTAACCCTTTGCCTTGTCTGTTCCCTTAAAACTCTCCACCAGCCATTATCCATATCTTACCTAACCTTTTTCATTGTTCCTCCACTTCATTACTGTGCTTCAGAACCTTACCAAATACTTGAGGTTGATTTTTGTTTTTCCTTTTTCTTTTCTGAACATTAGTATGAGGGATACTGAGAACAGGGGAGAGATACTGTCTGTAGTCTCAGTTTTAATCTTTATTTGAAGTCCGTTGAGGGAGTTAAAAAGTAGTTGCATTGGAACTTTGTCTTCTCTATAGTTTCAGGAGAATCATGTTGCTCAGCTCTAGTGCTGGAACTCATGTTCCAGGTGCAATTCTTCAGGGTATTATTAGTATATTAGAATACTTCTAATGTGGGAAGAAATAGGTTCCTTCACTTAAGTGAAACTTTCTTCCCTTTTCCTTAAATGATTTCAAACTTTTGCTCCAGAGTATGGAGTTACTAGGTGCTCTATAAAATGCAAGTAAAATGTTTTAGAAATGACATAGTTAAAAAAACACTCATCTTCAAGCCCTGTCAACATTAGGCAATGTAGTTAAAGCTGAGTTTCAGGTATTTGTGAATACCTAATATCACAAAGTTTTTAGGCAAACCAATGTAATATTCTGTGTCTGTCATAAACTGTAAACCCATTTCTGTGCAAATATGAGAGCTCCTCTGAAAGTAATGCCTCTCATTTTATTATACTGGCACACAATGTCAGAGGTGGATGTTGGTATGGTAGGTAGAGGTTGAACCTTCCTGCTGATATTCTGTTGCGTGTTGTTGCTGTGTGACAGATGGCAGCAGAAGGGCAGTCTGATAAAATGGCATCTGACATGGGAGTGCATATGAAGCAAAGATATGTTGGTGAATTCCTCTCTGCAGAACAAACGGCACCCATTGACATTCATCAACACTTGCTGAACTTTTATAGAGACCAAACTGTGGATGTGTGTACAGTGAGGTGGTAAGTGGTGTGTTTCAGCAGTTGCAACAGCAACATCAAAGACAAGCCATGTTCTGGATGGCCACACAGATTTTTATGAGCATAGCATGCAGGCTCTTTTTCATTGCTGGCAAAAATGCCTAGCTAGTGGTAGTGACTGTGCTGAAAAATAGTATTTTGTAGCTGAGAATTTGCTCTGTCAAGCAGTGTTATCGCGCTCTTCGTGTCTGTTGTAGTTTCCAGGGAAATAAATTGGAGGCATTACTTCTGGAGTGACCTATGCACATTATTCTGGGCTGAGTGGTGTAGGAGGGAGCCCCTATAGATTCATTTTTCACTGAATTTAAGATAATTTCATTTAATGAGAGCAGAATAGTCTGGACAAGCAATTTATCTCTAGTATAAAAATTGGGCCCAGGCAATATTCTGCTAATGGAAGATATTTGAAGAGTATGTCTATCCATCAAAATGGTCCATCAAAATGATCTTCTGTAAGGAGTGGTTGTTTGAGAGCTGGAAAATAGGAACTGGAAGATCCTTTGTCTTTTTCTCTTAGTTTTCTCACTCTACAAAAAAGCATTCCTGTAATGAATATTTAAGGAACTGATTCAAGGCTATGCTAAACCTAGTTCAAAGACTTTTTTTCTATCTTTTTTTTTCTCCTCAACACCTCCTTCATGGGATACAATTGTTCTGTAGGTCATGAAGCTGACGCATGTGAAGATGCTATCTTGGCTTATTCCATATAGCTGAGAATTGATACGGAATATTATACTGCTTTCTTTAGAAATTTGAACTTGAACTACTCTTGGATATTCTTAAAAACATTTTTTGGAGATGCTGCCTTATATTTTTAGTTGCAAATAAATGTTGCTAAGGCGTGTCTATCCTGGTCGTTATTTTGTCTCTTCTTTCTTACTTTCTTTATCATGGTCACATAAATAAAAGATCATAATGAATGTATACCTTATTCTTAAAATAGCGTATGTGTTGCATTCTGGGAGAAATTACTAAGGTGTAGGGGAATAATTTTTCTTTTTTTTTTTTAAAGTTTTAAAAGTGCTATCCAATCTCAAACTAATGTTGTTACTGGTGCACCTGTTTCTTCAGTAAGTGCATATTTTGACAAAAAACTGAGATCACCCAACATCTGAGATTTTTAGCAAGCATTTCTTTATATAATTCACTGTAAACACTTCAGTTCTTATCTTTTCATTATCTCCCTCTGAAATATTTATCAAATAGACAATCTAAAACTGACTTATTTTTTTATATAATATTTCACCCAAATGTCAATATTTTCAATTTTCAAGTTTTCTTTTTTTTTTTAGGCTGGACTGCACTACATGAAGCAAGTTTAGAAGGCCATTACAAGATAGCAAATGAGCTTTTGAAAGCAGGAGCTGATGTTAATGCGAGAGGAAGTGAACAAATAACACCACTGCACGATGCAGTTAAAGAAGGCCATTATAAGGTATACTCCAATTTGGACATAAATTATGATTTAAGATTATAAATTATTGTTGTTAGTCCAGAAAGCCACATAGTCTTGTTACATGTGGGCTTGTCCTTTCAGATTATGGGTTATTTCAGGAGTGAATAAGTCTTTTCTGCTTAACTTCTGTTCCAACCATTACCATGCTTTATAAATTTTCTTCTGTTTGTAACTGTGGCTGAAGTACTGATGAATAGGTTCCTACTGTTTCGTTTTCTTCGTTTCGCTTATTTTATAATCACTGCAGAAACATTTTATGATCTAAGCAGTCTTCTGGAGTTTTAATGATTTTTGTTTTCATGCATGTTTTTTAGTAAACATGGATATGTGGTGTGCAGCTACAGGCATGCATAGATATTTTTTGTGTAAAAAATAATTGTTTGGAGAGTTATGGATATATGGCTTTGTATTTTGTGTAGTCGTAAGCAGAAAGTCAAATGAATAATCAGTATAAATTAATTATAACTGATGTTGCCAAACGCTGTGGTTTCGTAGCCTGTGTCTGAATTCTGGATCTTCTTTCAGTCTGGTAGTTTTTGCTTCCCACCTGCCTATGTATGGTCATAGGGTGGTCCAGACTTCTGTCATAGTTCTGCATGTCACTTTTACTTGCTGGCTGTTTCTTTCTCTAGAAATGCACATTTGCTGCCTATATTCATTCATTTCCAGTAGTTTTTTGTTGTTGCTGTTGTTTTTTTCCTCTAAGGAACTTCTGTGGAATGTATTAAGTTTTGCCCACAAACATTTGCTCTCTTTCAGTTTTACAACTAAGATAGTACTTAATTGTTTATCTCTGAGTCTCCCTAGAGCAAAGAGGCAGGGTTAATAATTTTCCCTGAGACTTGAGAGCCCCAAGCTTGGTTTGCAGCTTGTGGATTGCAGGCTCTTTGGGGTCTTATGAAATATTTCTGAGATCTGTGAAAGTATCGAAGCTACCATGTTCATGGTTAGATGTGAAGGACTCTGCATCTCCATAAGTAATATTTAAAGAGTCAGCAACTTGAACAATATCACTAGGTCACTTGGGGGCACATCAGCACCATTCTACTCACAGCTGTGTTAATTGTTATGCGGTATGGTACATTCGTGTGAAATGGTGCTTGCTCACTGGGGCTCTGTTTGCTCAAAAGCATTACAGTTGTATCACTGCAGTGATCTAGCACACTTGATTTTTGGTGTAGCTGTTTCTTTCAAAGTTACTTTCTCTAGATTGTTATTACTGTAGATTGGAAATGTGGCTTTTGACTGCTTTATCCCTTTTGCCACTCACAATATGGGAAAATTAATTTCTTATTTCACACACAAAAAAATGGTAAGCATATAGAAAGCTATGAGACTTTCTAGTTAAGTGAAGAGCATAAAAATGAGATGTGCAGCTAAAGACCTCATTAAGGAAGAGTTCTTAATATTCTTTGTTTGAAAGAGTCCATAGATTTGGGACAACTCTTGAAAATGAAGAGGGCTTTTGCAGTGAATTGAAGGCTATTTTATTTGCTATATTGTTAGGAGAATGTATGAATTGAGAAAACTTTGCTAGCAGTTCTGTCGGTAACAATCTGGTTAGAAGTAATGAAGGACTTTAAATGTATTGGTGTGGGATGACAGATCATAATGGATGCTGAAGAGAGAAAGGCACAGGTACAAGTATAGCCATGCTAGTGTTGGAATAAGGCTGCAGGATTAGTGATACAAAAGATCATCAGATTGTAAAATTTCAATGTCTTTAAAAAGTATTCTGCAAAACTAGATGGAACATTTTGCTCAAATGCTCTTTTTTTTTAATAACAACAGAATGAGACTTTAAGGTTTGTAAAGAAGCTGAAATGTTGATAAGGCCATTTGGGTGGGTTTTCTTTGACTGAATGTACACTGTACATCTGAAATAGCTGTCAATTTACTTTGCAGACACAAGAGTCACAATAAAGTACACACCTACAGTGCAAATTATATTCTCTTAAACTAGATGATTTAAATAGGTGAGCTGATTCATATCCTAAAATTTCTTGTTATTTTCCACCCATTACGAGCTTAGGGAGTGATGAATCCTATCTTGTTTTGGGACACCTCTGCTTAATGGCATCAGGTTAATAACGTGAAACAATTCATAAAAATAGTAAGGCTTTAGGATAATGATGCATTGAGGAATGCTTGGGATGTATTAGCTCATATAGGAAGTAATTATTTATTGTAGGCTTTAGATTTATTTTTTTTGTTGCTCAAATTCTCAAGTATAGGAGAAACCTGTATAAGGAAGGATTGTGGGAAATGCTGACAAAAGGGAAACCATCTGAAAAACTTGTTTTTCTAGGTAGCAGCATTATTACTCCATTACGGAGCTGATCCCTTATTAAAAAATGAGATGGGAAGGAGTGCATTAGATGAAACTTCCGACCCATGTATGAAGAGGCTGTTTAAACGCCATCTAGCAAGATCTGGAAGAGATTCAGTATCAGGTAGGAGAGAATCATTATTACATGGAGGAGTTCCAAATATCTGTTGCACAGTATTTCCTTAAATACAAGTAGTAATTCCTTGGGCTTTGCTCTGATGGGCTTTGCTTCCATGGGCTCAGATATTCTAGTGAGCACTTCTTACCCAGCACGATTGCCATATGTTTGCAAAGTATTAAAAGACAGCAGTGTTCTTTTTCTTGGGCTAGAGGTATTTTTATATTTAAAATAAAGATGAGCACAAGAGGTGTTGTCTATCTTAATGTAAGATGGAGCATGGACTTTCTGAGATATGACTGTGATATGGCTTAGAGCTAGGAATGAGTTTTGTTTCTAACCTTGCACGGATGCTGAATTTAAAAGGATCCATAAGATTTAAAATGGAAGATCTATGATTAGATGTAAGTCATTAGGGTTGTCAAGTCTTAATTGCTTACCCTTGACTATTCATGTTAGGGCAGAGGCTAGGGTAAATTTACAATTTCAGGACAGTACTACTGTAGTTGAACTAAGGTGAAGGTTAAGTCTACGAGATGTTGGTAGGAGAATGTTAAGGTGAGGGTTAGTTCTTGTATGGTCTTAGGAGTTGGGAGGAATGTTCAGACAGGATTGTTTGGTTGGGGGGAGGTATAAAGAAATGCCGCAAGGTAAGCCTCAATTATAGTTAGAATTAGGATTGTTGGACGCTTACGAGCCAGTTTGGGCTGTGGCATGTCTGAAAGTAGTATCATAGAATGGCTCAGATTGGAGAAGACCTTACAGATTTTTTTATTTCCAACACGCTTGCCATGGGCAAGGTTGTCACCCGCTAAATCAGGCTGCCCAGGATTCCATCCAACCTGGCCTTGATTTCCTCCAGGGATGGGACATCCACAACTTCTTTGGGGCAACTCATTTCAGTTCCACCCTCCTGTGTAAAAAATTTCTTCCTAGCTTCTAACCTAAAATGTCTCCTCTTTTAGTGTAAAGCCATTTCCCCCGTCCTATCATTATCAGATCATGTAAAAAGTTGGTCTCCCTCCAGCTTGTAAGCTCCCTTCATGTACTGGAAAGCTGCAGTGAGGTCTTCCTGGATCCTTCTCTTCTCCAAGATAAACAAGCCCAGCTTGCTCAACCTTTCTTCACAGGAGAGGTGTTCCAGCCCTCTGATAATCTCTGTGGCCCTCCTCTGGACCCACTGCAACTGCTCTGCATCCTTCCTGTACTGGGAGCCCCAAGCTTGGACACAGTATTCCAAATGGGGCTTTACAAGACCAAATTAGCTTAGAGAATAAGCTTATAGTCAGGGCTGTAAGGAGTACACAGAAGCTACTGGCTTCAAATATAAAGTAAATAAAGATAAAAGCTGCTGGCAGGGATTTCTGTGCTTGGAAGGTCCCATGGTTAGAGTTTCAGGTTGCAGACACCAAAGGTCTTCTGGATATTCTGGGCCTTATTAAGATTGGTGGGACTGAGCTACATTTAAAATTAGGATTTGGGTTAGGACTTGTCCTAATCAGTGTTCAATAGCTACCCAGTTTTGCTTGATTTGGGACCAAGACTGGAAGGGCTAGAAGTGGATCACTGGAGGTGATCCTAAGGATAGGGTTAACATCTGGTAGGTGAGATTCCCAGAAGTGCTGGAGAAAGAGTTGACATGCTGTGAAATACTCGTTCAATTTATGCTGGTTCCAGCATGGGTTGTTGAGCAAATCTTAGGGCTGGGTGTAGTGTACATATTGCAGTAAAAATAACAAAGCGTAATGAACTAGGTTTTTGTTCAGTGTAGTATGACCAGCATAGTTTTAAGAATGCATTGCATAGATTAATAAAGTACATTAATACTAGAATCAGAACTTGGTAGCTGCTATACTACTTATATATCAAGTTATCAGCACAGAGAGCAGCTGAAAAGCAAAAACATGCCAGCAAGGTACTGAATTGGTACTGGGAAATATCCCTCTTTATTTTTCCACCAAAGTCTTGACTGTAGATATTCCATCCCTTTCTCTGCCCAGGTTATACATATATATATACGTACACACACGCACACTCACATACAAAGGCATAATTATCCCACTGTTACTGGCTTCAGAAGTCTCTTGAGGACCAGAGAGGTATACCATAAGTTAGGGAAATGCAGCAGTTCCTCTAAGTATCAAAAGTAATTGCTCAAGTCATTTATCTTCAGAAAAATTTGTAAACATAATACCGTACTTTACCCCACCCTCTGATGGTTTGTACAAAATCCCTTCTACAATGAAGAGCAGACCCCAAGATATATACATATCGTGATATATATGTTTGAGATCCTAATAGAATGCTTGTAGCTAGATAATTTTTCTGATAGCTAAATGTGGTGGGTACTGTTACACGCAAGGTTACAGACACAAGATGCTACGTATACCAAGCAAAGAATTGTAGTCCCTTTTCATTAACGGTTTCTTTCTGTCTTAATTTCATTTCAGGTGGAGGTGATGCAGAGAATACATTAAGTGCTCAAAGTAGAGAGGATACAAACCTGCACCAGGTACACCTTTACAAAGAATCCCCTCGTTAATTTGATACTGAACTGTTACGGACTTCTAGCAGTCTTCAGTAAACTAGAGCAGACAACTCCTTATGAAATGTATTTCAAAACCAGCTCATAATGTACAAGATGTTATGTATCCAGCAGAGACTGAAGCAGGATGATATTCAACATTATGGCAAACAGTTTGGCAAATAGTTGCTGATCCCTGATGGTAATTATGGTAATCTGGAGCTTCGTGAAGATGCATTACAGAGGTAGTCAGCTTTCTTTCATGCACAGTGGTTTTTTACTGAGTTTTTACAAGTGCTGCAGAGGTAGTTTACAACAAGTGTGGTACATTAGTGCCTCTCTGAGCTTGCAGAAACCAGGCTAAAACAGCTAAAAGTTACCTGTTGCACAGCACTTGTTGTCTTGCTGATAGTACTTGGATAGCTGCTTCTTGCATCTGTGCAATAAGATGTTTATATTGGGTTTCGGTAGGAAAAGGTGAGGGAACCTCTGCCTTGGACAGGCTTGCGGATAGAACAGTTCAACATTATAATACTAAAGCACCAAAGGAAATTGTTGCTAAACATGAGCAAAGCAAAAGAATGAATTAGGTAAAATGTACCAAAAGAACAGTTCTTCAGGGTTTTGAAGGCATAAAAATGAATGGGGGAAAAAAAACCAAAAACACAAAAAAAAAGCATTCAAAAAAGATAAATACCTGATATGGATATTGCAAAGGCTACAGTCAAGAGTAAAACTACTCAGAAGTAATTTCAATCATAAATAATAAACATGAGAAATATTTTTCTTCTTTTTGTCCATCTACATACCAAGGAATAAATACAGGGAAAACTTAAGTCCTTGGTGTGGGTCCTAACAATGGATATCACTGTTGTTTCTAATTGTAATTGTTGCATTCCAGTTGATGTTGTATGAAAACTGAGCTTAGTAAATCAGACAGAACTGCAACAGAAAAACTACAAAAAGAAAGAACAGAAATGACGGAAGCTCAGCAAATTCTTTTGTAATAGAGGAGATGATCACTAGTCTATGTTGTTCTGCATCACTGATTTCTGGGTAGAAAGTCTCTGTACAGCTTTCTGAGACTACTGATTTAACAGAATATGATTCTCATTTGGCACTTGCTTTGACTTCCTCTCAATCAAGTTGATCAATAACAGTAATAATATGATAGACAGAAATCTAAATACTGCTATGAGAATGCCTTCAGAACAAATAATTCCTTTGCAAAACTTGCCAAATCAAGTTAAATCTATCGTCGACAGAAACAAAATTAATAGAGCAACTCTGATTTTAAAACTTTCTTTGGCTTTGTTTGAACAGGTTTCCTTACAAACAGATGAGTCAGAACTAGTGTGTGCAAATCTTACTGATTCAGGCAGGGCAGACATATTGCAACAGACTATTGAAAATGAGATGCAAAACACTTATACTAATATATTGGAAGATGGAACCAGCTGCACAGAAGGCACTCTTAAAATAAATACAGAGACACTCCTAGTGCATGAGCTTTTAGCAACTACTAGTGAAGCGAGTTCTTCTGGACGTCCTTCTAATTCCACTGATGATGTACTGAACACCAATGAGCAAAAGGTTCCGCATCTAGAGACAGGAGGGGGAATTCTGCTTAATGCAGAAAAAAGCACTGAAAGATGTCACATGAAGGAAACTAAAGATGTTCATAGTTTGGAGAACTTGTTTAGAGATTTACAACTCCGTGACAAGAAAATACATCAAGTTAAACGGAAGAGACAGGATCTTAGAGACACCAACTCAAAGTCAGGTTTGTATTTCAGTATTTATACAGAGAAGAATTCTCCTTATTCATTTCAGAATATGCAAAATGCACAGAAAGAAACCACTCAGAAAACAGGTGCTATTTTTTATTTCAGAATAGTCATTTTATCAATTGGTTCTAAGCATTCTGTGTACTTCATTTAAAGCAAAAAACAACACCATAACTATGGATCTCCAGAGCATGTTTATTGCCATCAATGGCAAAAACATGGAGTATGTTCTGATACAGTCCACTAGGCCAGATTAATTATTTCATCACTTCTGCTTTGTATTTTAGGGGCTATTTTAGACCAAAATCCCCACTGTATTTATCAAAATGCGACCACAATGTTTGTTAATTAGAATAAAATTAATAAGCACCTTTTTTTTTTTTAGCAATGTGAATCTGTAAAGGCCTTATTTTCACAAAGGAACCTTTGAACTGTTTTGGATCTAATCTCATTATGTTAGCATACAGTGAAGAGAGCATACAGTATAATATTAGAGTATCTATAGCTTGTTACTCAGTAAAGAGTTAAGTGATGTTAAAATCAAAATTAACACCTAGTCCAGGACAAAATACCTCTTCAGTAATCCATTCAATTTTTGGAAATACTTGAAGTTCTTTTTTTGAACTGTCAGATAAAGGAAGATTTGCTGGAATGGATGGAACAGAAGGTACAGAAAAGAATAAAGAAAGAAGTGCAAAGAGCAATATGCTCTTGCAATTCACTGAAGTAGAAGTCCAAACCAAAAGAATAAGGTTAGACCCACAGGAGACAAGACAAAAGACAGACTTGTGTTCTAGTATAAGGAAAAACAAGCTTTCATCTACTTGTTCAAAATTCAATCAAGCGTCAGCACAGCAAACCTCTAAGAAATCAGGTAAAAAGTTAATAATATTTTGTAAAAACAGTGTTGTTTTTATTTCCCAGACATATGGGAAGAAAACCAGAAGGGAAGGCATGTTAAAATATGAATAGCATACTCAACAAATAATCTAGTGATTTCCAAATACTTGAAATATTGCCAGAACTTGCTCATTTTAACAGAAAAGATAGTCTTACTCTGTGTTGTCTGTTTCATTCGTCAGTCTTTTTTCAGTGTGTTAACTGAGGGTATGCAGAGTCATAACTAATATTTTTAGAAAGACTAAATGGATCCCTAATTAACTAAGTCACATAACTGAGAGCTTAAGATAACACTAAGTTGGTCTTCCATGAAGTACTTCACGCATCACAGATCAAATAAAAATTGGCTTTCTGTAAATCTGACACACCTATATACATCTCTATTTATTATTTCTGATTCTGTCTTTTCTGGCAAGAGCTCCCTTCTTTTGATGACTTTGGTCTGGATGCTGATTATTCTTAGTATGTTGAATTAAGGAATCAGTAGCCAATCTCTGCAGTGTTTTTTAGCACTCTTCACACCATGACAAAAATTAACCAGTAAACCATGCGAAGTTCTTGCTGATCTTCTCTCTTTGATAGGCACAGGCTTATTGTTTTCTTCTGTCTTGAGTTGTGCAGAATACTGTTTCCCCTTCCTATCTCAGATGGTTACTAATTTTTAATCCTTCTCAAGTTTCTGTTGTCTTGAGTTTCGGGAACAAGCTCCTGTATTCCTTTGGAAGTGAATGAGTGGATGGAAGCAGTAGGTGCTTCCTGTGGCTTGCTGTTCTCCAGTATTTGGCGGTGTCAGTACATAGCTTTACTATCTCTAGATTGCTTCCTTCTCTTGTATGAATCCCTTTTTATATCATTCTTGAAACATTGCATGTTTGATGCATGTCACTGTCTGCTTTTAATTACTGCAAGAATAAACAGTGAATGTAGAAATCATTCATTTCCCTATAAATGTCCTTTTCTGCATCTCTTATGCTTCTGGTCAATACTTATCACAGAATCACAGAATCACAGAATTGTAGGGGCTGGAAGGGACCTCCAGAGATCACTGAGTCCAACCTCCCTGCAGAGCAGGCTCCCTGCAGCAGGTTGCACAGGTTGGCATCCAGGTGGGTCTTGAATGTCTCCATAGAAGGAGACTCCACAACCTCCCTGGGCAGCCTGTTCCAGTGCTCCGTCACCCTCACTGTGAAGAAGTTCTTACACACATTTGTGTGGAACTTCCCATGCTTCAGTTTGTGGCCATTTCCCCTTGTCCTATCACCACACACTGCTGGAAAGAGTCTGGCCTCCTCCCTTTGCCTCCCACACCTTAGATATTTACAAACATTAATCAGATCCCATCTCATCTGAGTCGTCTTTTCTCAAGGCAGAACTGACCCAGGTCACTCAGCCTTTCCTCACAGGGGAGGTGCTCCAGGCCCTTTACCATCTTCGTGGCCCTCCGATGGAGACCCTCCAGGTGATCCCTGTCTTTTTTTGTACTGGGGAGCCCAGAACAGGACACAATACTCCAGGTGAGGCCTGACCAGCGCAGTGTAGAGGGGGAGAATCACCTCCCTCAACCTGCTGGCCACGCTCCTTTTAATGCACCCCAGGATCCCATTGGCCTTCTTGGCCACCAGGGCACACTGCTGGCTCATGGCCAACCTGTCATCCACCAGGACCCAAAGGTCCTTTTCCATTGTGCTCCTCTCCAGCAGGTCACGTCCCAACCTGTACAGATTCTTGTGGTTATTCCTTCCCAGGTACAAGACTCTGCATTTGCTTTTGTTAAACCTCATCTGGTTTATTGCTGCCCAGCTCTCCAGCCTGCCCAGGTCTCGCTGAATGGCAGCACAGCCTTCTGGCATGTCAGCCACTTCTCCCAGCTTTGTATCATCAGTGTACTTACTGAGGGTGGACACTATCCCCTCATCGAGGTTGTTGATGAAGATGTTGAACAAGACCAGACGCAGCACCAACCCCTGTGGAACACCGCTTAATAAAGTGAAATATAGTAAAATCTATGTGCATTACTGCATTTGGGATGTTTTTTTGTTTTCATTTTTTACTTTCTAGGCAAGGGTCTTACATTCTGATCTCCTCTGGAACATTATTTCACGGATAACTTTCTTTCCCAAAGGGAGATTCTACAGGCAGTATTTTTTTCAGCTAAAATTTAATTATTTCCTTCATTGTAGAAGAATGTTAGTGTTTGAGAGGTCATGGGAGAAAGTGTAGCCTTTTTTACATCTGAAGGCACTGATAGTAACTTTGGAGACTGGCATTCCAATTGCAGCAGAAAAAAAATATGGAAGATGGAATAATGTTTTATAGCTTGCTAAGTTTTCAGGTATTTTTACCTTTAACTGGCTTTTGTGTCCTGATTGTTCAGTGTCCCAGTGACTTTTCTTACATTATCCCATTCCTGAATGAAAATCTCCTGTTCCTAGATGATCACATGCACAGTGCTACTTCAGTCTAATCAGTTACCTTTTAGGCTTTTGGCATTCCTATTCTGCTTACACAAAATGAGGGCACAATCAGCTTGTTTTTCTTATAGTTTGGTCTGTGGAAAGAATTAGTAATACACCAGTAGTGAAATATTCAAATGCCTATTTAAAGAAGTTGTTGAAATATTACAGTCTAGTCAAACCTATCTGTGGGCTACTCTATCCTCTCCACCTTTTCTTTTCTTGTGCAGTCTCTGGATTACGTATTTGCCAAGGTCGTAATCTTTCCTGCTTATGAGTCGCCTGGCAATGTACTTCATGGAGAACTTTGATTCACATACCAGTGTCCCATTATGCTATTTCAAACGTTTCCTAGTGTTGTGCAGGGCAACTTAACTGAAAAACTTTGCAAATATTTCTATTCACTTGCACTATATTACTAAGGGTTGCTAGCTTAATGGGCTGTTGTGCACCTTTTTTCTCTTCTTTATCTCCAAAAAGAATCCTTAGGGCACTGTCTCATGAATAAAGGGGTTGTGGGGGAAGCAAGAACCAGAAAGTTAATGATCACTTTGGAAGTTCATACCCAGAAGCTTTTAGATAAAATATAATATGTTATCTTATAGAAGAGTAGGTCTCGGGCTGCTGGAGAACTATGTCAATAATGTGCCCCTTCTGCATGCTTTAGAATCAGAGTTTTCATTTGAAAAAGAAAGTTTTTAGCTCCTTTGGTTGCCAACACAGTGCGGGCCAAGTACACTCGTTGCAAAGTTGGCTGTGCAAATGCTTTCTGACAGATTATAATAGCTGATGTGGAGCTCTGTGCTGTCATGGTCTGACTACAGCAGGACCTGTACAAGCTGATTTAAAGTTAGTACAGATGCATCCTCACTATTTGTCTGTCTTTTATGCAGTTGCAGTATGTCTTTCCTGCACTTTCAAAGAGTCCTGGAAGATAGGCTCAGTAGTTTACCTCAAAGAAAACCTTGGAAAAATAAATTTTCCAGAAGACAAGAAGAACCTAAAACAAGGCAGCTGTCAAATCATGGAAGATATTTGATAGCAGCGGATACTGATAACTAGAAATATTTGAGAAGACAGCTTGTCTGATGAGAAGAGGAAACATTTGGGATGCAGGAACTAATTGTTCATACGAATAATTAAAAAAACATGGCTAAGAGCTGCAAAATACTTTATACTTTCATTTTTTGGATAAATTCCATATTTTTAAGAAATCAGGAGAAGAAATGAATGATTTTTTTTTTTTTTTTTAAAGATAATGGCACAATATTAAAGCAGTGAGGACAAGAGTAAAAAAAAATAAAGTTAAAATGCATGGTAGAGCTTTTGAAGTTTTATACACACTGTGGCACAGACATACATGTCTGGTAGCAAATCGCAGGAGAAGGTCATCCTTACTTTTTATGCAAAATTAATACTTTTAAAATCTGTTCTTTTTTCTTTGTATTTCTTCCAGTTGTGTGTCTGTTACTTGAAACCTGGGAATTAGGATCTATTTCATGATCATATGATACTATTTAAAGTGGATATTGTTTGTTTTGTGAACCAATAAGAGAAGGATTAAACAAAATTTATGTACAGTCATGACTCAAGTGTTTCATAAGTTTAATTAAAAGGTAGTTCAGCTATGCTACCTGACATTAGTCAAAGATTTGTAATCAGTCTACAGGACTTTGTCACACCAAAGCTGTAAAAATACCTGCCACAGAAATGTATGGTCTCTCTGATACAGAATCCAGATTGGAAAAGCAATAATGGCCGACTTTGCTTTTAAATGCTTTCGTGAATTCCTTTTTCTGTATATTTTATATATTTGGCAGGCATGCCTGGTGAATTATAAGAAATTTGTGGAGAAATGGAACATACTTCCTACCTCTGTATAGTACAAAACTCTTCAACCTTGTTACCTTTCCTATTCATCTGTAATCATCAAATCATGGAATGGCTTGGGTTGCAAGGGACCATAAAGAGCATCAGGTTCTAACCCTCCTGCCATGGGCAACGTTAACAGCCACTAGCTCAGGCTGCCCAAGGGCCCATCCAGCCTGGCCTTGAACATCTCCAAGGGCAGACTGGCATCCATAGCTTCTCTCAGCAACCTGTTCCTGAGCCTCACCACCCTCAGAGTAAAGAACTTCTGCCTAACATTTGACCTAAATCTCCCCTCTTCAAGTTTAAAACCATTCCCCCTTGTCCTATCAATGATCCATTGTACTCTTCTTAAGCCATCTAGATCTGAACTATAAATGTTTTGGCACAGAGTTTGTTATCCACGCTGTTCTGCAGTTCTTTTCTAAACTTTTGATGTAGTCAATATTACTGAATAATTAAGGCCACAGTATTGCACAAGTTTACACTAATTCAAATTAGTTATGAAGTTTAATTCCTTGTTTATAACGAAGCATTTTTTGTTGTTGCTAATGAGCATCCAGTATGTGTTTCAGAATATTTCTTATCTACCAGAAAGGAGGATATAATTTTACATGTACATAATGTAAAATAATGTATGTAATGTAAAATAAAGGAGGACATAATGTTACTTGTAATACAACAGCTGAGACAAAGACGAGAAAGAAGAAAAATGCAAAAGGAGAAACTGAGCTGCATATTGCTGCTAGGAGGGGAAAATTGTCTTTGGTGAAAACTCTGATATCATCTGGAATTCCTGTAAATGAACAGGACAATGCAGGTTTGAAGATTGCTTTCTTATAAATTTGTTTTAGATGTAATTTAATACCATTTACAGTCTATACAGTCTTATATAGTTTGTATAATTTTAATATAATTATGGAATCTTGATTTATTTTTGTGACTCTTGAAACTGTTCAACCATAATGCTATAGAAAATAGCTTCTCTTTGTCATTGTTACTTTGTTAAATAAGTACAGTTGATTTGTTTTTTTTTTTATTTCTTATATTTTGTTCAAATATTTCTAAAACACTACTTTAAATAACACATAGGAATTACTGGAAATACACTATGGTGCTCAGTACAGCAAGAATGCTTTTATAACTGCATATGAGTGCTTATAAAGGCATACATGCACACACACATTCCTTATGTACAGCATTTATGTGAAACCCTTCTAGTGATGGGGTGTGTGATAAACAGTAGAACTTTATCTATTTTAACTGTAGAGTCATACAATTTTTTGTCTTTATGACTGCTTGAAATTAAGTTTTTCTCTCCTGATGTGTAATTATTGCTAAGAAAAAAGTGTTCATACATATATCAAATTAGGATTTCATGCCAAACTTCTTAGTTTGGAGAAGAGAAGGAAGTCATTTAATTGGTACAAGCAGCTTGTGAACCTCTGGATTTGTGTCTCAGCATTTAATCAGGCATTTTCCTCTCTTGAAGAGCACATTACCAGAGAGTGTATAGAAGTTGCTATCTGTGAGGCCTACAGCCATTATTAAATTTTGTTGAAATTTATCAGTGGCCATGAAAGATCTGAGGGAGCTGATGCATATGCATGTGAATATTTATGTTTGCATGAAACACAGTCACATGTATCTTATTTCCTTGGGAAACAGGTCTAAAAATAAATTATTTAAATTCTTTCTACTCTTTTTTTAATTGCTTGTTTGTTTATTTCCCGCATTATTTTTAGTAGTGTAATAGGAAAGTAGGAAATATCTTTCTGGCTGATATTGGATACATTTTTCTCTAAAGTAAGCTGAATGACACAGGAAATATTTTACCTCAGTAATTCAAGATGATTCTGTTTAAGATTAGAATTAAACACTAAAAGTCCAATGTTTATTTTGCAGCAAACACACTGAAATGTATAGTTGCTAATTAGTGCTTTCTGTGGATGTTTCGAAACTGGATGCATATTGTACATGTCATCCTGCTTTGTCTAGGTTGGACAGCAATTCATGAAGCTTCTGCTGGTGGATTTACTGAAGTTATCTCGGAATTACTGAAAGCTGGTGCTGATGTTAACATCAGAGGTCTGGATGGTATTTTGCCAATACACGATGCTGTTTATATCAATTCTTTGGAGGTATGTTATGTTACCTGAGTCTGATTTCCGGTATGGGGTCAGCAAGGTAAAACAGTGATTTAAATATGAAAAGACTAAAGTTCCTAGTACAATTTTAGTATATATTTGCATTTAGGAAGTAAATCAGCATTCACTGAGTCAGTGAAAATTAGAAGAATTATTTTTCAGTAGTGACAGTTGAGACTGTACAGTTAATTGACATTTTTAGTTCAGAAGCAGCCAGTGTTTCTCTCTCACTTGTTGGGCTTTTTAAAAATAATAGTGAAACACTGAGCATTCTAAATTTGAGGTCTGAAGAGGTGTTTTGAGTAAATTAATATTCCTATTAAAGTACATTAAAGCGAACAAGTTTGCTTTAATTTAAAACATGATTTTTAAAAGAAAATGATAATATTAAAGACAAGGAATAGATTTTTTTCAAAATTTTCAAAATGTTTCCCTGATGTGGCAAAAAAATTAGCAATTAATTCTGATACACACTAGTTGTTTGTTTGTTTGTAAATAGACTAATAATCTGAAAAATTTTGTTAAGCTTTCATGAATACATCTCCCATTGAAGCTGATCAGAGCTGAACAGATGTATCAGAAGATAAAATACTATCTAAGAAAACAGAAGTTTTATGGGCAAATAAAAGAGGAAAGTCTTTTCCAGTTGATGAAAAAATGGTTGATTACTAAACAAAAGACTGTTCTTTTTTGTTGTGTTTTTTTTTTTCATTTACAATGTCTAAAATGAGTTAAAGAAGTATCACAATAACCAATGAAAATATCAGGTTTAACGTTTAAAAATATCTTGTCATATTTTTTCCCTTTCGTAAATTTTTTCTGAACCATAAATATTTTCTTCATTCCCATTTAAAAATATTTCCATTTACTGATAAAGAAATCCAACTTGACTTAAACTTTATTTTAAGAATGTAGGAGAGAAGGTGAGCTCTTTTCAGATGACAAAGGAAATGATACATTTCTAAGACCACTTAACATTGCATGTCTCTAACAACAGTCACCAGCGAGTCTTCAGCATGGAGCTCTTCAGTGATTATGCATAAAACTAGTTTAGGGAGCTGAACAAATTTAGAAGTAATCCTCTAAAAACAAAACTTTCTCTAGAACAGCCTGCTGACCCAGTTTAAGAACTGTGCCAGTGTAAGGGAAGGAGTAGACCAGGGTGCTCATCATGGGTAGTAGAAACTTAATGCAACTCCAGCATGGACTGGGATAGGTAGCTGTGGAAATGGGACCATTTGCGTTCCCCCACACTGAAAAGTCCTAAATGACTGGGAATTCCTCTCACCATAGACTTGGGGTTTGTAACGTGCATGGTAAAAAAGTTTAGTCAAGGAAGATTCTTCGAATCCATGCAGAATTGGTGAAATAAACACACTCCTCAAGGTTAGCCAAATGTCTGCCTTTTATTTGTATGAACAAATAAGTAAAATGTTTTGGCACAGCAAGTCCCAATGAACTGAGCATAAGCAGATGAAGCCAGGTTGACTCCAACTTAACACCTCTTTCCTGTCAGAAGAGCTGATTTTTCACCCCATTTATCCTTTCTGTGGGGCAAGATAAAATGAAAGAGGTGATTTCACAGGGTTAGTACCTTACTGTCAAAAAGACTCTTGAAAACATGTAAACTATTTTTCAGTATTTGTAGGGGAAGCCAATAGAGAAGGTTCCGTCACTACTCTAGAAACAGCACAACAGATTTTGAATTTCTATATTCTTTCTCGTATTTAACAGTAAGAAAATTAGAAATGCTAAATATGAAAAATCATACACGTAGAAATTCTTTATCATCCAAGCTCTACCTCCCTGATGCTTTCTTATGATCTGAATTTTAAAAGATATATGATTCCATTGATGCCACAAATCTCTTTTCCACATTTTAAAATTAAGCATGCATACAAGTGACTTGGATTTTGGAAAGAAAAAAAACACATTAGTGCACATAATTGAAGAATAAAATCACTATTAAGTATCCAGAGGGAACAAACCACTTCTTTTCTGCACTTTGTTCATAATTCACCAGTTTTTTTTAAATTTAGGTCTATGATTGTTTGTAAATTCTGTCTGTAACTCTACCATAGGCAAGGCAGGTTTAACATCAAGTTGTGAATTATATGTGTATTCTAAAGAAAGATTAGAAGAGCCAATCACAGTTATTTGTTTAATTGAGACTGCAAGTGTGACAGGTTTATTTGTACCTTTGTTATTTGTGATTTATGATAAATAGTGTTTATCATTTATAAGTTGTATCATATGTCCATTTAAGAATAACCACAGTACAGTTAACAATATGTAATAGGCAGCCAGGATTCTACTACAGCATGGAGCAAATCCCTGTGAGAGGAATGATTCTGGGAAAAGTGCTTTGGATGATGCTTGTGATGATGAAATGAAAGAACTGCTTATGTCTTACTGTTCTGTTGAAGATGTACTTCCTCTTGAAACTAGTGACGTTACAGGTATGTTGGTTTTTTAAATAAATCATAAGATTACACTGTAATCTCTGAAACTGCATCTTAGAATCCAATATACAAAGCTGCATATTATCTGGCATGGATATTTTTAACTTTATTGTCAACTGATTATTATTTATTTATATATTTTTAGAGAATAGGATACAAAAGTGTTTGTTTCCTGAATATGTGAGAAATAAGGACTTACTTCGCTCCTCAAATTTTTGTTATCATCCATAATTGTAGCTTTTAAGGCTGTTTCCTTATACTGCTTAAATTTGATCTCATTTGCATATGCAAGATGTTTTTATTGTGGTCTGGTCTACCACTGCATTTCTGTAACCTGTATTTGTGTGTCTAACATTTTGGTTCTGTGATTTAATTTAAAATTATATTTTTTTATATTTACTTTTCCTAGTTGTGAAGTGTAGCCATTGTAGGTCAAGAAGACAAAAAAGTGTTTGTCTTCAGTGCTGTGAAAATGGTGATATGTCTTTGGAGCCACAAAGTGAGAAGTACACTGTGGTGAGTGCAGATAATAGAAGAGTTTTGTTGTACTCCTCCCCAGTGTGCTACTGTATAGTATCGTTTACTGACTGAATAACATACAACTGTCATTAAAATAATTAACACTTTAGAATGTATGTAAAGAACAGCATCATGATCAGTAAACTGGATTACAGCATATGAAAAAATTGTGTATTGTCACTTTCCTCTGTTCATGACTCCCATGTATTTATACATCTTGTGCAAATAGTAGGCAACACATAGACATTTTTAATTGCTTATATGAATAGTCAGGAATCCTAGGCTTTTCATCGAGTTTCCAAAATATCCCTTTGAAAGTGTAATGTTTTTTCTTCATAATGGAGACATTTAGAAGTTGTTTAATCTTAGTTTAAAATACCCACAAAGATTTTTGCATAATGTGTATGTTAGAAGAGCTCTTACTGATACTTACAGGCCATGTATAAGTTGTCTAGTTGTTACTGTCATGGTGAGATTCACTGTCTGGTCCTTGTGGCGCACTCAGAGGTGGGACTCAAAAACTAGTTTGAATGCCTGGGCAAACCCAGGTTGTGATATCCCCTTACAGAGCACAGCCTCGACATTATACATATCATACCAGTGCCCCATGGCCTACACACAGTAGCTGCTCCCTCTCTGGAATGATTCGAGTCCACCAATACTTGTTCTGCAGGCCATGCATCATGACCAGTGTGTTATGCAGTGCATTTGACTCTACTTCTCCTGATAATTTCTGTATTTATTAACAGAATTCTGTTGCTGCCATACAAGATATTGAAAAGAAGCAGAAAGAACTGTTGCTACTTGAACTGAGAACTTCTGAAGATGCAGGTAGATGTAAATTCAAGTTGTTTCAGTCATTTTTTTTGTAAATATCTAATATCATCATTTTAGAAATAGTATTGCAAGTAACCTGTTTGAATACCTCCTCTAGAAATTACAATTCGAGAGTAAGATTTTAATAATAGTTCCCAGATAGCTGTACTTCCTAGAATACTTCTGGTTTACATAAGAATGAAAAACTGAAAGCATGCTGCTTGGAGGCACAGAAATATTTTATGTTTCAAATCAACCTAATAGTATAAAAAAAGGATAATCAAATAAAAAACACACACTGTTGGCAGCATTCTTCCGTGATAAGTACATGAGATTCTTCTGGAGCCCCTCCATGATCATGAACAGTTATGTTTGCATGTAAAAGTAACGGTTACATCGTTTTCATTCTATTGCAGCTGCATTTTCAGGAGCCTAAAATAATTTATGTGAGGAAAAAGAAATCTTACAGTAGGTGTTGTTGATGATGGGTGGTTTCAGAAATGCCGATGCCTGGATGTGTAATTTGATTTGGCCTATCGAATCTCAGTTCAGATTAATCTCAAGAGACTACTAAGTGACACTGATTTCCTAGATCATGAGGCCGTGACTGTTCAAGTGACAGAGCTTGCTGCAAGAAGGCCTTTGATCAGTGTCTCTCTCCCAGACTGCCTCTGCTAGCTAGGCAGAACTGTGTGTACTTTCAGGCATCTCATGCCCATGAAAGAGCTTTGCTCCAGAGCAGCAAGGAAGGTTGTTTCCTTTCATTTATTTCCCTGAAAATAGTGTGAAGCTTTCAAATTATATTTAAAGGGATCAAAAATAAATGTGAATTATGGAATTATACAGACTTACAGCTTCCAAGTCAAATTTATGACAATTGAACGGTTAATTACATTATTTACATCATTACATTTGCTTGAAAAGTGTTTGTCAAACGGACATATGTTAGGCAGAAACCTGTATGCATGATAAAGCTTCATACAAAATAAGGTGAAACAGATCTGTACAATTTCATGAATGAGGAAAATAAGAAGTATCAGACTTCCTGTTTAGGGATATAAGTGAGATTGACATGGTGGTCTTTAACCACACCTGACTAAAATGTTAATTGTAGTATCATAGAATTGCTGAGGTTGGAAAAGACCTTCAAGATCATCAAGTCCAACCTCAGCCTAACCATGCTACCCTAACAACCCACTGCTAAATCGTGTCCCTGAGCACCGCATCCAAATGGTTTTTAAACACATTCAGGGATGGTAACTCAACTACCTCCGTGGGGAGCCTATTCCAGTGCTTAGCAATCCTTTCTGTAAAGTAGTCTTTCCTGATATCCAATATAAACCTTCCCTGGCACAATTTGATGCCATTTCCCCTTGTCCTGTCACCCATCACCAGTGAAAAGAGACCAGCCCCACTCTCACTGCAATCACCTTTCAGGTATTTGAAGAGAGCAATGAGGTCTCCACTCAGCCTCCTCTTCCCCAGACTAAATAGCCCCAGTTCCTCCAGTCTCTCCTCATAGGGCATATTCTCCAAGCCCTTCACAAGCCTTGCTGCCCTTCTTTGGATCTGCTCCAGCACCTCAATGTCCTTTCTGTGCTGAGGTGCCCAAAACTGAGCACAGTACTCAAGACGGAGCCTCACCAGTGCCGAGTACAGGGGCAGATTTACCTCCCTAGTCCTGCTCACCACACCATTCCTGATCCAAGCCAGGATGCCATTGGCCTTCTTGGCCACCTGGTCACACTGCTGGCTCATATTCAGCCAACTGTCCATCAGCACACCAGGGTCCCTTTCCATCAGGCAGCTTTCCAGCCACTCCTCCCCAGGCCTGTAGGGTTGCCTGGGGTTGTTATGACCAAAATGCAGGACCCAACACTTGGCTCTATTGAAACTCATGCAGTTTACCTTGGCCCATCAGTCCAGTCTATCCAGATCCCTCTGTAGTGCCTTTCTACCCTCCAGCAGATCAACACTTCCTCCCGACTTGGTGTTGTCTGCAAACTTACTGAGGGTGCACTCATCCCCTCATCAAGATCACTGATAAAGATGTTGAATAGTAGTGGCCCTAGCACCAAGCCCTGGGGGACGCCACTCGTGACTGGCCACCAGCTGGATTTAACTCCATTGACCACAACTCTTTGGGCCCAGCCATCCAGCCAGTGTTTCACCCAGCAGAGCGTATGCCCATCCAAACCATGGGCAGCCAGCTTCTCCATGAGGATGTTGTGGGGGACAGTGTTGAAAGCGTTACTGAAATCCAGGTAGACCATATCAACAGCCTTACCTTCATCCACTAAGTGGGTCACCTTGTCATAGAATGGAATCAGGTTTGTTGAGCAAGATCTACCATTCATGAACCCATGCTGACTGGGCCTGATCTCCTGGTTGACCTTTAACTGATCCATGATGGCTCCCGAGATTATCTGTTCCATAACCTTCCCTGGCACCGAGGTGAGACTGATAGGTCTGTAGCTACCAGGATCATCTTTCCAGCCCTTTCTGAAGATGGCCATCACGTTTGCCAATCTCCAGTCCACCAGGATATTCCCAGTTAGCCAGGGCTGTCGAAGGATGATGGAGGGTGGCTTGGCAACCACATCCGCCAACTCCCTCAGCACTCTAGGGTGCAATTCATCTGGCCCCATGGACTTGTTACTGTCCAGCTTTTGGAGGAAGTCCAAAACCATCTCATCATGGGATTACGAAGGGCCTGTTCCCCATGTCTGTCTACCAGCACAGGGGACTGTGTGCCCCGGGAGCAACTGATCTTACTATTAAAGACTGAGGCAAAGAAGGCATTAAGTACCTCAGCCTTATCCTGATCCTTGGTCACCGTGTTGCCCTGAGCATCCAACAAGGGATGGAGATTCTCACTAGCCTTCCTCTTGCTTTTGATATATTTATAGAAATATTTATTGCTCTCTTTCAGCTTAGTGGCCAAGTTCAGTTCTTGCTGGGCTTTGGCCTTTCTAATTTTCTCCCTGAGCAGCTTCACTACATATTTGTAATCCTCATAAGTTGCTTGCCCCCTCTTCCAAAGACCATAAACTTTCCTTTTTTTCCTGAGTTCCATCTGAGTTCATCTAACTACTTCTTAAATGAAATCATAATTACTACTTGTGAAAAAGAACAAGACTGAACAAGAATATGTCAATATATTGACGAACTAACAATAGGGAATAAGGTATTTTTATGCAATACAGTCTACTCTAAATTATAGATTCACATTCTCTGTTAAATTACTTTAAACTCACTCAGGGTGGTGAGGCACTGGCACAGGCTGACCCAAAAAAATGTGGACGCCCCATCCGTGGAGGCATTCAACGCCAGGTTGGACGGGGCCTTAGGCCTTGGCAGCAACCCAACAACCTGGGTGGCAACCCTGCCCATGGCAGGGGGTTGGAATGGGATGGTCTTTAAGGTCTCTTCCAACAGAAACCATTCTGTGACTCTGTGATAAGTAAGAGTAGTAATTTAATATCTTTCTGATTTAATAAATAAGTAAATACTGATAGGTACTATGGAATAAGTTATTGGAAACATTAATTACAATTTTTAGTCATATAATTGTCCATAATGAGGGTTTCTGTAACGAAATTTTGTCTCTCCTGTTTTATACTTTCAGAGATTGTATGTTTCATGTATTAATCCAGCGGTATCTGCTGACCATGACTTACAAACTCTTTCTTATGATGTATGTCTAAGAAAAGAGAGTATCCAGAGAAGAATTTTAACTGCTTCTCCTATTGCAGAAAAATATAGCTAATAAGAATTTATAATTTCTAGTCTATGATACATATTTGAAGATATGTGAGAATAAAGTGTGTATGCTTTTAGCATATTTTTAACTAGGAGCAGCTACAATTATCAAATTATTTTATACTTCAGATATAAAGGTTTTAGCCACCTTCTTAAGCTTGTGTAACTTCTGCAGATTGCTTCACACGTAATTATTATGTTATGCAGCTCCTTGCAGCACAAAGAACTCCAAAAAGGTTTCAGTGCTTCTCAGCCATGGGACAGTTCTTTTAATCTGCTTTGTTCCCTTAAAAACTTCCTAGACTGGGCACTTATACTTCAAACTTTTCTGATACTTGGACTATTCAGTTTTAAATTAAACCTGTACTTAATTCTTCCTGAGAATAATTTCTTTAAAAGTATTCTATTTGTAAATAGCTTTTAACGTGTATGGCAGTATAAAGCTGTAACAATATTTTTATACTTTGGCAGTGGTTTTTGCTCTATTAAATTTGTTATTGCTATAATTATTTTCTACTAACCATTGCCATCATCATTCTGATTATATCAAAATAATGGACAGATGTGTTTATCCGAGGCCTGTCTCAGATAGAAGGTACTTTGAATGAAGTGTTTGCAGAACAGAAAGCAGACAGGGATGCCCTTGCTAAAAAGTACAGGTACGTAGAATACAAGGTTTGTATTTATAGGATTTTTTTAAAGCAATACTGGCAGGGGTAATTTGGAGATTAGTAACAGTGCTGTGAAAGCAGAATGAACTCTTTTCATTCTGTCTTTGCTGCAGATCCATATTAGCTTCTGTTACCTTCAGTAGGAGGTGAATTACGCAAATGTCATGAATTACTAGAAAATAAGGTTTATGACAAGAGAAGTTAGAGTTCCAAACTATTCTTGTGAACAAGCTAGTGAATGAATTAAAAAACAAAGACAAAACAATTTGTATTTTCGCAACCTTAATCTGCCTTCTAATATTGAGAAATAAAGTGTTCTAGAGAAAACCGATAAGTATTTCTGGGTATTGCAGATACCCTGTGGCTAATGCAACAGCTGTCCATCAACTGCAATGAACTAAATAACAAATTATATTTCCTTTTAATGATTTATATGATGTAAAGTTTGTTTTTAACAAAATAACATAAAATCTTTTTCCACACAAGACATGAACATACAGAAGATGAGGAAGCATTGTCGTGTTTTTTTATCTTTCTGTTGCTCACTTAGTTGGCACAGGAAGATATATTACTTCTCAATTTCTGTATATTGCTTTGAAGATATTAAAATGTTTTCTCACCTAAGAAAAATGAGGAGAGAAAAGCATCTTATTTGTATGTTGCTTTGCCCTTGTCATTCTAGTCCTGCTATTTTTGCCTCATACTTTCTTCAGTTGCATCTTCTTCTGTATTTATACAGCAATAAAGCAACAAAATTTCACCAAAGAAAAATTTCTAGAAAAATATCTGGAGTGTCCTAGTATTCTACAGGATTCTGTAGTTGTGAAGGCTTAGTAATACTAGCGATAGACAGTAGGCAGATATGTTAATCATATCATGGGTTCTAAACAAGATTGCAAGTACTATCCCAGTTTTGGACATTAATACAGTCACATTGTAATTTAGCTCTTCCTGTTCTATATCAACTAGTCTTGCTGTTCCTCTGATCCCCTCTACAGTCTCTCTCTTCCCAGTGTGGGATAATGTTACTTGCATGGCGTCTGTCCTATGGGTGAAGTTTAAAGCAAACCTTGCTGCTGTTCCTTTTCCCACACTTTGTGGTACTCCTCTATCTTTCCAGTAGAATGTCAGAGCAGTGGTGCAAACAATTGCCCCATGAGGTGGGATTAGGAAAAAAAAAGTATGGGGTCATACTGGCCCGGAATGGTCCAGTGGCTGATGCAGCAGGGGACTGGTGGACCCATGCCCTAGGGAAAACAAAGGGAAAAAGAGAAGGGTAGGAAAACCGTAGACGGGTCTAAAATAAAACAGCGGCAACAATCTGCAGAGGAATGTTAATTTACTAAATATGATATCAAAATTGAGGCCAATAAATCAAAACAGAGAGAGTTCAAAGCTGAGATTCTTACTCCGTAAGCTGCAGGGGGACCACGTGCTTCTCCGCCGCATACAAAGAGAGAACTCCTGGTCTGCCAGGCGGCTTCACCAGCCCCCTCCAGACACAAAGACCCCTGGGGAGTGCAGCTCCTCCCCTCCCCCTCCAAGAACCAAGCACCCAAAAATGGCAGTCCTCCAAACCAGGACATTAACTCTTTAACTGCCAGTGCTTTACACGATGTTATGATGTGGAATACCAACAACAAAAATCACAAAAGCATGACAATTATTACAGTTTTGATTTTCACTAAGCATTTTGTGGTGAAAGACCATAAAAATATGATAGTAACTTCAATATTTCATTCTGAGCTCCTTGAAAAAAAGACTCCAAGTTTGAGCTGCAGTGGCACTGAATTCAATGAACTACTGGGATTTGTAGTGATAAAAGACTGACTAGTGATAGTACAAACTTGATGAGTTAGAGCTGGTGTAAGGTCTTTGCTGCAGTTTTGATGCTTTGCATCTTACTTTTAGACAGGATTCTGCAATTTGTTGTGCATAAAGCCTTGCATTTGAACAATAAACTTAATCTATTACCAACCTTAGATATGATAAAAAAAAAAGCTGTGTTCAAATTTTAGAGGTTGGTAAAGTCCTTTGAAATATATCCCTGTTTTTAGTGAGTTGAACTGTTTCTGTTTGGTGTTCATAGTAACTCTGGGGTCTTTATTATTTAAATTTTCTGTAGGGCTTCAGCAGAATCTTTTAAAAAAGGAGCACAGAGGGAACAAGTAGCTAACCTCTCTTCCAGACAAAAGAATCAGTTGACTGTTGTCCAAAACCAGAAGAAATTACTCCAGAAAATAGAAAATTACAGAAAAACAAAGCAAGTGTTCAGAGCATCAGATTCAGAGAAGCAAATCATGAATCCTGATGTAGTTACGTATGCTATGGGGCTTGGTGCCAGCATGCCTAATGAAAACAGAGTAGAAGCACATTTCTCTTTAGAAAATAGATTTTCAGCTCAGGAATGCAGCCAGTATCCAAACAACTGCTTGACTGAGACAGAAGCAAATAAAGAAGCAGTTAGAAGCAAAGTGGTTTCTGATAGCACTTCAGCATCTGAAAACTGGATAAGAAAATATTACTTCTGTGACATATCATCACTGACAAATGCTATAGAGTTAGTGGCATTGCCTTCAAAACCTGATGCTTCCACTGCTAAAACCAAGTGTTCGCAGCAAAAAGACATTGATCACATAACAGTTGGAGAGCAAGGAAACCAGTCATTAGATCCCTCTTCAGTGACCAACATATTAAATATTTCAGAAACCCAAAGCATTGCTGTCAGTGACAACATTTGTCAGCCAGGCAGTGACTGTCAGCAGGTTCTTGCAGATGAGGATATACACAGATATGTAAATAAGAAGGAAGCTTTCCAGCAGCACCAGCAAGTAGCAGCATCAATGTCTGCAGATAACTTTCCTAATCTACATCAAATGTTCTTTCGGAGTTGTGGGAAGTCATTTAATGCAGACTCAATGGTTGCAAATTTTGCATCAAACGCAGATTATCCAGTAAACCTTAGTGAGAAATCTTTCCAGAACTATAGTTACAAGGAATGTGAACAAAAACAAAAGAAGTATGCAAGAAAAAACACAAAAAAACTTCAGCTGACAGATCTTCTTGAATTGGGAAGGATTAAGCCAGGAGAAAATGTTTTGGAATTCACTCTGAAGGTAATTGTTGAGATATAATAATGCTAATATTAGTGAATAATTGAGGGGAAAGAAACCCAACTCTAAAATGGGGAAACAGCGGTCTGTATTGTCAGCACTTAGTAGTGAAAAATTTTATGTGTTAGTTACGAGTAATCTTTTATGAGTTTTAAAGGAGAATGCTATGGATAATGTGTTCTGTTAGCCCATGATTTTAACACCCAAAATACTGCTTATGTAATTGCTTAACTTTGCATTATCAGTTTCTTAGTGTTTCCTATTGCTAAAGCCGGAATAGAATTGTTGGTTAGTCAACGTTGTGTACTTCTTCAAATTTAAAGGCGGGAAATATTAGGATTTGTATGACTTAATGTAGTTTTTTGAAGCAACTATCAAGGATTTCCTCTGTGTCATGGTAGACATGAGCATATGCCAGATTACTTACTAGCTGGTTTTGGGGTCTGATACAAACCATGTTTGCAAAAAAATAAAGTAAAATCAACCTCTATTTAATACAAAAACGTGCCACCGTGTTTCCAAATACAAAGCAGGTTTTTAAGACAGCTGCTGAGGAACTGACTTAGTATTGAGCAAATGGTGGAATTACTGACTGAATTCCCATCTGTGGTCTAGTTAACTTCCGGAACAACATATTAATTAAAATGTGAAAGGTTGTTTTTAGCTAACCAGGTATAATTAATGCAGAAAAGACTTCTTTTTCTGCACCCACAGTCTACTCAGGAATGCTTTTTTTTCTGAGAGCAGCTGGTTTGTTGCTATGTTTTGTAACATAAGACAGTGTTAGCACTGGATTATGTAAAAGATTTATGCATGCTTTTCTTTTTGTTGGAGGATGTGTAATTTTCCTCTAAACTCTAAGATGATTAAATTGAAGGATAAAGAATTTAGCATGCTGTTATCTCTGAAGACTGTTATCTGTGATTACAACTTATTACATGCGGATCCTAAGGAATGATAACCCTGTATTGAAATGCTGTTGTTGTGGCTTTAGAGAAGTCAGTGATTTTAGTAGAATGAAAAGGGCACTCATTCGTGTCTTAGAAAACCATGAGTGCTGTAGAGATTGAAATTTAGAGGCCAGTATCAGTTGCATTGCAAAGAAGTGATTTGTAAAGTTTCTTCACAGTTGTATAAATCAACTTGGTAAAAACATATAGATAGTACATAGTCCTTACTTAAATTAGCTTTGGGCAGGCAGCACCTGGATTTTGAATGCTATGGACCAATGCTATGAAACTGTGAATTAGATTTAATGTTTATCAAAATATTTGAGTTAAACATCTTAATTTAGATTCTTAGAGAGTCAAACCATTTGTTATGGTGGAAAGTGGCTAAATATTTTTTGGTGGATCGTTCCCTTATTCTGATTGCTTAACCTTGTACATACTAAGCAACATTACCTAGTAATGTATATAACAAAACTATAACTTTCTGAACTGTAAAAAACTGTAAGCCGTAAGAATTTTTATGTATTTATTGAGAAAAAAAATTGGCTGCAACTCTTCAGCTATGTGGTCCAACATTTTCTCCATGTTTTAAGGATTTTAATTCAGGTTTTTTAATTTATGAGCTGAAAACTATTTTGTAATTTTTCTTTTTTTAGGAATTCAGTTGCAAAGCCACGCTTTTAACAAATGGAAAGATCAAAACAAGTAAGAACAAAATATTTCAGAATCCAGTTCAGTGGGTTAAAGACCTACTAGGAAATGATATTTATGTGACATGGAAGTATGCGTGGAACAAGGTATGCTTGATTTTTACTTTCAGAAATAATATTAATAATTGGAAATAACAAATTTAACAAATCTGTAATTTATAAGGTGAAATGCAGTCAGGAAATATTTTCACTCTTTTCAGTCTCCATTTCTTAGTTCTAAAAACAGGGTACAAGCCTAAATTTTAAAGTCTTCCTACTGCTAATGAAGTACTGTGAACAGAATTATGTAACTTCAGAAAAAGAGTAGCTGTACAATGCTGAACTAGACAGAGTTGTTCAGAGATTGTGGAATGCCTACTCTATAAGCTATCATTGTTTTGAAAGCATAGTTTTAAAAATGATTAAGAAATGGACTGAAAAAGCTGAAAAGTAGTTAAGAAAATAACAAGGTGCAGTCTTATTGAAATGTCAAAATGTCAGGGACAAATGTTGCAAAAGTAGTGTTATAGTTTAGAGATCTTAGTAGATAAGTGACATTTTTTTCAATAAGAATTTAAATCAGCAGAATTTCTGCTTGATATTGGCAGATGCAGACTATTAAGTGCCTAAACTGAATTTTAAAAGAAAAGTGAAAGTTTTTCACCTATCAGAAAAAAAAGAAACCAAACACAAAGCAATTAAAATGAACAGTTACTCAGTTAGATTTTCTTTGTAGGTTGCTTATCATGGGACACAGTTGTCAAAGCTCATTGTTGAAGATGCACCTGTTTCTAATGACCTGGAAATACCATCACAACAGAGAGAGCTTGAAGGTATGTACCACTTAAAATCTAACGTTCACCATGACTGAAGCATCAGGAAGTAATTTCTCAAGAGCTTATATTCCAAAATTCATCCATCACTTTCTGATTTATTCTGGGCTACATGCGTACCTCAGATCCCTGAATTTAAACATAAATAGTGACATAAATTACAAGTGGCCCTTAAAGAAGTACGTTTCTTTTCTTTCAGAAAGTAGTTGGATCAAGGAGATAATTACTAATGACTTGGTTGCTATATAAATATCTATGTAAAATTTTGTTTAAAAATATTTAATATAGAGAGAATGAAGTTTTTAATAAGTTAATTTCATACTTTGTTTACTCTTTCAGAAACTCAGTTATGTCCATAGCTTTTAATTGTATGTACTTATTAAGATCGCAGATAGTGTGTGTTGGTGGAAATCCAAGTATGTTGAAGCAACAGTACTAACTATGGACTCCACTGTTGTCACAAACAGAAACTGTGAAAACATTTCCTTGCACTGAAAGAGAAGCAGCTGAAAGTCTCCCTATTGCCAGAGAATTAAGGAGTAAGGTTTCTGTTTTTAACTGGTAAAAAAAAAACTAGTGATGGAAGCAGGAGACATAGAGCAGATACACAAGAAAAAAAAGGAAGTAGGTGGAACATAATTGATTTGGATGAGCAAAGAAAAGCATAGTGGGGAAAAATGATGACTGTGCTGATGGATTGGATTGATCTAAAAGAGATAATGAAGTTTTTCAGAGCTCCATATGTTCTACTCTCCTGAATCCAAATTAGAAACATCTTGTTATTGTATATAGTTAACAAAATAACTGAATGTCATTTGAAATGTTCAGTGACATATCTCTGCAGAGTAACAGAAAAGACAAATGCTTCCTGGATTTAGGTAGAGAAATATGATGCACTGTGGAATAATGTAATGTAGTCTAATTTCAACAGAGGAATATAAATGCTGAGATCTTTGGGGAGTTCACTGAGCTTTTAAATTTGCATTTTTATGTTGATTGCACATTAAACCCTACTGGTAGTATTAGCAGTATTCAGTAGTGCTTACTCCATTTCAGGTAGCATTTTTGCCTATACTACCTTTGATTACACCTCAGAGGCATGACCACCAAGAGTCCTGTTCAATTGCAGTGCAAGGTCTGAGTGGTTAACTCAAACCCTGAGTGGCCAGTGTTACTTTTCACCAAAGGGAGTCAGGTCTGCTGTGGGAAACAGTAACAAGTGTATGGAAGGTGAAGCGTCTAAATCTGTGTCAGGCACTATCAACTGAAAATGTATTCACATTGTAAAGCCATTGTTTAAGGTTCTGCAAGGCCTTCAGCTGCATTGCAAAAGGTGGAGTAAACGCTGGAGCTGAGAATCTTCTGCAAAAAAAATACTTTGTTAGCCTACATTTTTGTATGTTTGTATGTGGATGTTAGCAGTGAGCAGTTAGACTGAATGTCTTAACTGCCATTTTTTAAATCATGCACTCAAGAAAAACCCTCAAACTGGGAACACCCAAGAAAACAAACCCCCCAACAAACTGAACTCTCTTTGATTTTAATTGAAAAGTTACATGTTATGACTCATAAGAGTTGTGTTTCTCTGCTGAACAAATGACCATCCAGCCACGTTCATGTTTTCTCAACTTACTCATTGTAGTTCTGCTTACCAGCTAACAACTGTCTTGCAGCATGTGTGGTTGAAGTCACCCTGTTATTTGAGTGACCAGTCCTATCTAGAAACTTACAGCAAGAGAGTAGATTCACTTTGCAGACAAAGATAACCTCTGACAGACATGAAGGGATTATGCAAAATAAAAATTTGTAATACAATAAAAGCAAATAACTTGGACATTCACAGAAATATTGTTCCAATTATAGATTTCTTTGTGTCTAATACAATTTTTCTTTTCAGTAAAGGAAGAACTGCTTAGTGTGCACGGTATAACCTTCAAAAAAATTTAACCAACCGATCAGTTTCCACATTTCTAGCTTATAGAACTCAAATCTTTTGTATCCACTTTTTCTATCCACTTGAGGAGAAACTTTTTGGATTTCTGACCAAAAATATTTCTGAAAGCTAACTATGAAAAAGTAACTCTTACTTAGAAAGGAAAATCCTTCGAAAACTTCTCTCGTGTTTAATTGAGTCTCTTAAATGAAGCTTTGGAAGTGCCTTGAGAATGCACGTAGCCCAAGGATGGATTTGCAGTATTGTTTGCCCCTTGAGTGGTTCTTAGGAAACAAATGCAGATACAAAATGCCATTGCTTCTTTACTTCATGCTGAATAAATTACAAATGTAAAGTTCAAGTGCTTTAAATTGACTTTTAACTAGTATTTGTTTTGGGCTTCACTAGTCCTGGGAAATGATAGAAGAATAATTCTAGCACTTTTCTTGCTAGTCAGTCTTAGTTTGTTGTACTTGTGCAGTACAGAGTTCTGGTACCGAGGTTGCTGCTGTGGCAGGAGAATATTTAAATCCAAATGAAGTGCTCCATAGAATGAAACCAAAACTATTAAGTACTTGTGTACCATGTAGATATAACATTGGAGTAGCAGTAAACATTGCATGTGCATATTAGTAAAAATTTTCCTTTGGACCTTAAACTGTGAACTCCTCAGAGTTCTAATTCAGAGCTCCAGATTCTGCCCAGGCTTAAAAAATTATGTCACAAACTACATTCACTGGTAAGGTTTGGTATTATTATCCTAATATTTTTGGAAGAAAGATGGAAAAGATAATGAATATTTAGCAATTAAAAGATCAGGATGAGAACTGAGAGCCCAAAGTTTAATTTCTTTTAAACAAACATCACGACTTAAAGGAGCTTGACTCTGCATATTTGAATTTTGGATTGGGTATTATTGGCACATCTCCATCAGTAACAGTTATATGGAAGAAGAGAAGTACTTGGAAATGTAAAAATATATGTAATGTATATATATCCTATAGTAAAATATTAATTAATTACACAGTGTCCTTATTCACATTCCTGTAAAAGACAGGGATGTATACTATGTATTCTTTACATTTTATGTTTTGGAAGCAGTGAGATTGTAAACAAATACTTCTTTACAGAATAATTTTCCATCTCAGAGTTATTTCATGGCGAGTATATTTTTTGAGTTCAGGCTTCAAAAATTAATTTTTACTGTGTTTGAATGCATTCTGTGTTCTCTCCTTTGTACATTATAGACAAAAGGTTTAAAAATATTTCTCAGTACTTTCAAGGTCCAGAGGTTTGCTTTGGGTAATTGCATACTTTACAAAGAAGCAAATAGTTATGTCAGCAAAACTTACAAAGCCACATTTTCCAGTAACTTGGTATGCCTGACTGAAGTATAGGCTTGCTTCATCTGCATACTCTTCCTTTCCAGAATCCTCTTCCTGCTTTTGGGTGACCATCAGCAAGGTAAAAGGTTGTGTGTCTGTGTACTGAGCTGAGTGGATAATGAGAACGAAACAAAATGGGACCAGAAAAATAAGAAATACTCTCAAGGACTTAATGTCATAGAAGCCAATTCTAAGAATTTAATGTCTGTGATTTCTTACCTCTTAGGTTTTTTTTCTGAAACTGGCATATAACTTCAAAGGTAACTAGGTGACTCAGAACCGTGCGCTAATGTAGGTCAGATGGAATTTCTGGAGGTCTCCAGTCCAGCTTCTTGGTCTAAGTAGGGCTAATTTACAAGTTAGATAACATTGCTTCAGCCCTTGTCCAGTCAATTTCTGAGTATTTTCAAGGATGTACATTGCACATCTCTTTACAAGCTGTTCCACTGCTTGACCATGCCAATGGTCATTTGTTTTTCCTGTGTTCAGGAATCTTGTTTTCTTAAGAAACCTGGCTTAAAGTAAACTGACTCTGAAGAGCTTTAAACAGTGGCTCTCTGGCCTTTTTACTTTAAAACTGTAAAAAAAAAAAAAAAAAGCTTTGATATCTGGCCTTTCAGCTGCACACAGCTGCTTTTCATCAGCTTCGGTGGTTATGTGTAGACTGAGGGAAGACTGAGAAAAATGGAACTGTTGTAGATAACCTTCCTAGTACACACCTATCTTCCCGTCTTACTTACAAAAGCGATAAAAGAAAGGCAGTGTAATTAACAGCAAGAGGAAGTCTTGCTGTGTTGCTTGTGAACAGGGAAAAGAGACTTTTTTGACACCACAGTCTAATAGTGTCAAATTAAAGCACTTAGGAGACTACCTGAATACCTTACCATGATGAACATTCCAATTATATTGCACTTTTTTTTTTTCCAGCACTGAATTTTAACAAAGTTGGAACAAATCTCTTAAGGAAAAATGTTTGGTATTCAAATCACTACACAGTAATAGCTCAGGGGAAGCCTCTAAAAGTAGTTCTGAGGCTGCACTTAAAAATCCACTGAGCAAGTCACAGCTCCTGCAGATTTTGCTAGTGTGTGAAAACCATGGGCTATAGGATGTCTACCTAACTGTTTTGACCTGAGCTGTAAAAGGATTTATACTTTGTCTTATGTTTCTTCTAATCTGCAACAACATGCTGTAAATTGTATATATTCTATTCTGGAAACTTGTGTACATTTTAAGATCGATATTGGCATGTATGTCAATCATACCTCTCAACTTTTTGGGAAAAATCAAATTATAACTGCAGTAAAGTCAGTAATATCTGCTGATACTTCGATTGTTCTCTCTTTATCCTAATAGGTGATGTTGTATTTCTATATTGTAACATTCTGTTTCTGTAATAGATTTGAGGGTTTGAGTTTCTCACCTTGGTAAACAAAAACTTAAAATAATAAACTGGTGCAAGGACCCTGGTGAGTAGCAGTTCATACAGTATCATATCACCTAAAGTATTTGTTACTGGCTAATGTGCATGTACCTGAGGTATGTAGCAGACAGGAAAAAAAGTTACTGTATAAGGTTATGACCTGGGTGAAAGTTTTAATGGAGAATGATATATTGTATTTATACCACTTATCTAGGCAGTGTTGGCAGGAGAGCTATGAAGTATCATTAATACATTTTTTAAACATTTAGAAACAGATTTAATAGTAACTGTATCTATCCAGAAAGTACAGTGTCTCCCAGTCTGTGTTGTGGGACCAATAATTCCTGCCTCGTGAAGCATAAAAATAAAGAGATTTCCGCATAAATCTTGAATCTGATACTTCAGAATAAAAAGCATGAATTCATACTCTCTCATCATGCCTGCGAGTACTTTTTCTATGTAGAAGTAGAGTGTATCAAGAAAGGTCACTGTTATGAAATACATTCAAAGAAGAGTGAATCTAGATAGCTGTTTTTTTGTTTGTTTGTTTGTTTTCTGCTTTATGACATTGCTTTTGTCAGTCTTGCTGGAGGACAAAAAGAAAGAATGAGGTTATGAGAAATGCTATTATTTATTGAGTAGAGGAAGAAACATTGCTTTCTCAAATCTAACATTTTATCTAGTATCTACAGAATAGAATAATGATTTGTGAAGCATTAATTAAATTCCAAAATATTGCTGTGCAAATTCTGGTACAATTTTAATGGTACAACAAAGTAACTCATCATTATAGTTCACTAGGTAACTTCCAAACTGAAATGATTTATTTTACAAGATGTGATAAATAACCTTCAAATTTTTCCAAAGGATGTTAACTACTAATATTAAAAAGAAAAATGCAGCATATGATAAATTAGCTTTTGAAAAAAAATATGGGTTTGGAAACAAAGTGTCACAAAGTAGCCAAATTCCATGCTGGCCAGTATTTTCTAGGACTTCCTTACCTTCAGGTATCTGGCTTAGATGACACGTCTCATTGTTAGAAAAGGATCACTCCTTACTCATTTGTTGCAAAAGCCGAAACCTTGGACTTCAGCATACAGAGGAGGAAAAATCTGTCACAATGAAGATATTTATCACATGAAGTGAATCAAGAAGTGCAGAGAGACCTGGAAAAAAAAAGAAGCTGAGGGGAAAAAAAACCAAAACCAGAAACAGTTATCAGGGAAGCATCATAAATCTTAAGCACCATAGGTCTTAATCAACTATAAATAAGTCATTTCCAAAATTACCACTAACACAGGAAGAATTTGTATGCCTCAATTCAGTCACAGTACTTTGAGAATAACAGGATCTAAAAATGTTATTTGTGTAAGGTGCTGGCTGTCATTTCCGAGTCCTTATTTGGTGTGAAGGGCCAATGCCTGTTGAGATTCCTGGTTTATGAGGCGTACTTCCTTTTGAGTTCTTGAGTGGAACACAGATGAGGCCCAAGAAACCTGCATTCTCTTAAGATAGTTTTTGTTCCAAACATTCATGGTGGAATTCTAGATCAAATGCTGTTGTCTTTAAGTGTGTTGTCCTTAGATCTTCTCTTCGGTAATGCGTCTGTAGGCCACATCCAAACTAGCTGCACCTAACAGATCCATTTGAGACAGGTGGAAAACATCTTCTGTGACTTTACTATTGATGTCACAAATCAGTTAGGCTTTCTCTCAGACATAGTAATAATCTTCGCCTGTGTTACAGAAGTATTGACACTAGAATGACTAATGCCTGTAAGTTGACTCAAATATGCTGGTGGTTGAAATGCAAGAACATTTAAATTCCTTTTACAGATAATTTGAAGCAGTATAATAGTTACAAAGTGATTTACAGTATCTGTGTGATTCCAGCACTATCTTATTGGGAAAAATGGTGGGATAGACATTTTTTAAAAATGGTTCTTCTTTTTTAGGGATCAGAAAGTGATGACTGCACAGAAGTAACGATCTTTTGTGACTAACCTTTATGCAGTTGGAAATTCTGGCCTGGCATTTATGATTTTGTGGCACTAATGGGAATTTCCCTTAAATAGCATTTTCAGGTTCTTACCTACCACAGAAGCAATGTCTTATAAAGCTGTAAGAAAATGAATATAAAAGTTGAAACTGTTTTAGAATAGTTTTGAAGCTATAAGGCTGAAACGGATGCCAGCACAGATGTAAAAGCTATTGGCAGGCTGGATGGAATGAGTACCAAGAGAATTTGTGTTTTCCCTGGACATACAGAGAGAGAGAAAAAAAAAAAAAAGGCTCATTCTGTTGATACTGATTGATACTTTATCTTCCATCTTACAAAGGTGGAAGAAAACAAGAGCACCTGACAAGACTACAAAGGTAGCAAAACAGAGAAGATCCTGCCTACATGTGAATCATCCACCTAAATTTTTTTCTGCACCTAAGGCATATAGATGAGTTTTGGATAGCAATATGGAAGCACTTCTGCACTGTTACAAGCCTCTAAGCTGCCAGTCTTACAAAGACAACCTTCAAAAAAGGAAGAGAATTAACAGAAAAAGGGAGAATGGAAACTTCAAAGTTTCCATTCCTTATGATTAAAATGTTTAATCATAAGGAAGGAGAGAAAAGGGAAGAAGAATTGAGAAAGAAATGCGGAAACAGGAAGAATGTTAGTCACATGTTTCGGAATATGGATTAAGGAACACAAGGAGTAAACATTCAAAAACTGATCAATCCCTACTGGAGAAAAAGATATTGTATATGGATATGGAAACTCTGTTACTCCAGACCAATGTCAGTACCAGGGAGAACAGCACTGAGGTGTAGACATTACTGTGATTTTGCTGTTGACTGTTACCTAAAATTAATGAAAATTAGAGATTAGCAAGTAGAGGTTTTAATTATGTGCTCCAGTAAGGTTGGATTTATGATGTAATACTTGTATATTATTTACAAAATCTTAATCCAATGGATAAGACATAGTTTTACCCAAAAGAATCTGCAAAGAAAACCATCAACTGCAAGGGAAAACAGTATATATTTCAATAGATTTATTTGGTCATAACTTTATTACATTTTCAGATTTTTTTTTTTTTTTACTTTTTTTTGTGAGATAGAGAAGCAGCAAAAGTACTAGAAGGACCGTTTCCAAAAGTAAAAAATGAGTGTCTCTTCTCCAGTTATGATCTCTCAGAAAAGGGTTTTAAAATAACTTCAGACATTGCAAAGAATTTTTTCTGTACTTACCTACAATCTGTGAGCATTTCAGGATGAAAAAGCTTCTTTCCACAAAGCAAAACAGGTTAAAGTCATGCCTGTCATGTCACTCTAGATGCGGTACTGTTATTATTTCAGCTCAGTTTCTGCCAGTTTATTTTATCAAAATATTCCCAGACTTACTTTTAAGATTTTTTTGTCCTGAGTGTGCTATCGTTAGAACTATTCTGTGACATCCCATTCAGATATTCCTATTTATACTCTTTGGAACATTATTTCCATTCGAGTATGTACGAGACTTCTTCTGGTGTGACTGACCGTTCTTTCATAAGAGATAAAGGCTTTGTGCATGAAGTACTGTAGTACAGCTTCTCAGAGACGTCATATATTCAGCCTGCCCATCTTCACTTGCCATAGTCTAAGATACTTAAATATATGTTGGACATCAGATTACAGCTCCATTATGCTTTTTTCTTACATTTTCTATTGTGTTATGGCACGAGTGTGCAGAAGAAATACTGAGAATGTAAAACATGGAATGATATCCTATTCTCACTGAAGTCAGACGTTTTACTGTGAATGCCACAGGAATGGAACAACACATTTCATCAAGTGCAAGATTGTTTATTTGCAATTCTGAACTTAAAGTTCTTACTTTTAATAGTAATGTGCTACTTCTCTGCTTTGCATGGTGGGCTCCCTGAAATCAGGACATTGCAGACAAATCCTCATTGAGTGGGAGAAATAGAGTTACAATGTCTAGTACCTACAAGATACACTGATTTTTCACCACTAGGACCTGCTGATGTTGTCAGCTCAGTGAATATGTCATGCATTTGGCAATTGATGTAAGTGACACAACTGGAAAACTTTGGTAACAGAGAAAGTTAAATTCTTGGTATGGCATATTGTAGCCTGGGAGTAAGTGCAAGGTAAATGACCAACTGCTGTTGCTTGAGGCAAGTTCTTTCTGCATTTAGATACTTCTTATTTTATCTGATCTAATCATCTTGGAATACCTATCCTCTTGAAATACCAAATACTGTCTGAACGCTCTTTTTAATCAGAGGCCATCACCATTCTTGTGACAGTCCTCCTTCTCTTACTAGCATCTGCTATATGTGCAGTTTCCAATACTGGATGGAAAAAGCGTGGATGGAAGATGAACAAAGTCAGGTAGCTTCAAAAGCAACACCCCCAAAAGCCAGTCTGATGTGTGCTCCTGCAGAAAAAAAATCTTATAATGTTTGCTAGTGCAGGATATTTATTCTGCTACTTGGTTACTGATTGTATCAGTGAAAATTACAAGTTCAGATGCTCAGTCAGTAACATATGTGCCTGAAGTTCATGCACTGCAGTAGTTGCTTCAGTTGGGCAGGTATTTAAGTACTGCAAATAACCCTTGTTCAATGCTGCGTTTGTTTATTTATTTATTTATGTGGTATACAGGTGTACAGCTTTCTTTTTCATATAATCTGTTCCAGACTGTAGGAAGGGCATGGTAAGAGATTCTGTAATTTCTGGGAAGTATACTGATCTCATCTCTTTATGTACAGAATATGTGAAATTCAAGTAATGCTGAAGAACAGCTGCATTTTCCATACCAATTCCCAATGAGAGGCATTGTATCATTGGAAACGGCTGCTGAGGGTTGGATTCTCACACTGAGCCCCAAAGCATGTAGCACTGGCCTTGCATCACTGAAGTCTTGGTGCAAGTACTGTGCCAGCATCACAGATGAGGTAGCTGAGATCTTATGATATAAGCATCTAGGGCACTGATACCTTTCTAGATAAGACTGCCAGTGAATGTTTTCTCCTGTGTCAGTGTGCACCGTATAATCATCCACATTCTTTTTCAACAGGTTTCTCTGTCCAATTCAACTCAGTAGAAAGTCCAACATGTTTTCTTCAGTTCACTGAGTTATTCATCGTATGTACAGAAGAGTTTCTACCATGGCCTCTAATGGAAAAGCACTGGAATTTCTACAGAGCATGTGAAGATTTTGGATTCTGAAGTCTTCTTGAGCGCTAATGCTTTTTTCTTCCATCATCGTTTAGTTCTAAATGTTCAAATGTTTGCTTCTAAGTGCTTTGTTACTATCGTTTTGATACTACCTCTGGAATGGGCTGAAAGATTGTTTGAACTGAAGAGTACTTTGTAGCAGGTGAGGGTAACTGTCACTATCAAATTTTGTGCTTTAATGTTCTAAAATGGACAGGGCTTGTTATACACTGGTGCACAAATTGTATTCCATGTTGCCAGCTTTGTACGAAACTCCACTCATTTCTGTAGCTTTTTATTCTCCCATTCTGAACAGCACCACATAGGTATCAACACCAGTGGCCACTTGTTACGACTCAGTGTTGAACCAGTCTGCCTGAGCATGTGCTGTCAGAAGTGGCTGCAAGAGTTTATGTAATAACGTAAGCTATTAAGGAAAAATCAAGATGGGCAGCTTTCACAATCACCAGCAACTTTGCTTTGTGAGGCTTGGTTATATACAAACAATTGAGAATGGGATGTATGCTTGGAGAAGTTAGAAGAGGGCTCTTAACCATTGGAAGTGCTCAGGGAAATTCCGTTGTTGATTCAAGCAGATCTATCTGGCAGTCAGAAAAGGCGCCAGCACATGACAGGTAGCACGGTGAGACCACTTCTGGTAAATGAGCTTTTCAGTCTAGTAACACCGTGGATTTACAGCCTGATTGCTGGAGGATTTCTGTTTGTTTTGATTTTGCACAGTGTGAGTCTGCCTCAGTAGCACGTTTATAATACATCTGACTGTTAGGAGAATTATCTGCATTCAAGTGGTGTTCTAGCTCCTTAATTCCCGGAGTTGCAAGAAGACTTGAAATAATAACGCCTGCTACTCCTAACTCGAGTGAATGGGGTGAGAAATGCCTCCTGTCAATATGTAACATACTCAGCTTGCTATTCGGAGTGTGAAGAGCTGTTCTGTAGGGATTTGATTAGTGTCTTAAACAGGAGAAGGTTTAGGGGAGAGAGAGGCTTCTGACGGTCAGAGAGTTAATACTGTGCCTGAGGATGCATGAGCAATCATTGCCTGTTAGGCTGTAAAGATTAAAAGGAAGAAAAGCAAAGTGCCTCGAAGCCAGAGAAAGTTAAAGGCTACTGAGTGACGGGTATTTAGTAAAGGTCAGTTTGCAGGCAGGAAGTAAACAGAACATTCCCACAGCTGCTGCAGCAAAACAGACCTGAAGGAATATTGGTCTGAGGGAGCTCTTCATTCGGATACTGCTGCTTGGAGCATCCTTGAAGGACAAAACTAGTTTTTCATCAAAGGTGAAAGATTTTTGACTGTAAAAGTTACTGTTAGAGCTACTTATATGTTGTTTGACATCTTTTCTGTGTTACAAATTGTTTAATAAAATTATAATAAAAAACTAGGAGGAGTTGGCAAATCCTTCTATCCTCTTACACCAACGTGGTTCCATGACCTAAGGCAACACCAAGATACAGCAACAGAAATCTGATTGATTGGAGGTGGGCAAAGGTTAAAAATTCAGAATAACATAGAAATAGCTCTCACTGACATATTATGTAGAAGTAAGTTACCACATTTTTCCATATTTATGTTGTCTATAAGCATCTTATCTTGACAACATTGTCTGTTTTAATATGAGTAACGAATGTAGAGTTCTGCTTCCTAAATCTCACAACCATGAATTTTTCATATTCTGCGTACTGGAATCTTTTTCTTAATGTAAAGATTCACTCAGAGATGACAAAAGTCATACCATTGTGAACAGGATGTCTTCTCTGCTTAAATTTATTTTTTTTCTAAGTGTACTATTGCACAAAAACGCAAGCTGCTACCACAGGTCAAAGATGGGCAGCTGCTGGTGATCCTGACTACAGCTGAATAAGGATGCGTCTGCTGTGAACAGCAGCGGTTGGTCCGTGCAGCCCCTCCTGCCTCTTCTGTGATTCAGTTCTCTTACTTGGTGAACCTCTTCTCCACTGGTAGGCTGTGAGTGGGAGCTTATTTTGTGCTGTGCAGAATAGGGGACAAGAAACACAAAGAATACAAAACCCTTGGCATTCTGTCTGCTGTTAGCACTCTGATGCAGAATAAGAGGAGAAAGAGATGATGCAGTGAACAAAAGCCACGAATTCAGGTTTGTATTCCCACGAATTTACTCATTTATGTTTTGCCAAGGTGGAGTAGAACAGAATCAGTGGTAAGGTTAATATCAGCGAGGAGGAATACAACGTGTAAAACAAAAACGTGAGGGCGAGGAGGAGATAAGCAGCTGGGAGGCAAACAACGCAGCTGGGATTCATCAGCGTTAAGGCCAGAAGAGACCCAGTGTGAAAATCCCATCTCCTGCATAGCATAGGCTGTAGGTTATAACATGGTAAAAGCAAGGGAGATTAGGGGAAATGAGTCAGGAAGCAAAGATACGGATGGAGCTGAATGTACTAGGTGGAGGATCAGCACAAAACAATGCACATTCTTGCCAGGCAAAGCTGAACTGTAACCAGTAAGAGCAGATAAGGCGAGGGAAGTGCGAGAATGAAGGCTGGCTGAGGAAAGTGATTTCAGGTCCTGTATGGTGCAAACACTTGGTGGTGGCATCTGCAAATTATGCTGAAGGAGGGGTGGGGGCGGGGCAAAAGATATACCAACATAATGTTGCCATAGGAATTTGAGCAGCTGGAGTTGGTGAGTGCTTTGTGATCATGGCACAGAGGCAAAGACTTTTTTACTCCTGGATATCAAACACTGGGGAAGACTGCTGTTCTGAGAGAATGAGCAACGTCACGTGTGAGATTTAAGCACTTTCTCTGTTCATCAGGGATGAAATGACCAGTTTGGTCAGAAATTATCACACAGATTATCTGGAATTTAAAGTTTCTGGCCATATCACAGAAAGAATAAGAAGCTTAAATGCGACACAGCAAGAGAGCAGAACAGTTCAAAGATGAAACAAGTTTCAGAGGGCCTTCGGATTTACAAATACATGTACGTATTTACGTTTTCTTTCTAAGACATACTCTTTGTTCTCGAAGAAAGTGTTTCCGCTGGTATTGTCGCAGCAGTATCACTGGCGTTTGAATTGTCCGACAGACGCGTCCCAGTTCTGCTTGTTATTGCGGGAGGGGCTCGGACACACGCTCACACGCAATTCAGTTGCGGCGCGTCCAGCGGCCGCAGCCGCCCGCGGGTGCGCTGAGAGCAGGTCCTGGGGCGCGGCCGCTCCGGGAGCAAAGCGGGCAGCTCCGTTCGGCTGCACAGCGCAGGGCTGTGCCTGGAGGCAGCCGCAGGACCGCGATGTCCCGCTGCCAGGGCGGCTTATTCCGCAGCTTGCCCAGTGGAGAGCGTTCTCAGCGGGCTCCGCTCCGGGGACCTCGCCGCCGCCGCCTCCTCTTCCTCCTCCTCCTCCCGGCCGCCAGGTTGTGGGGCGGACAGCGGCCCCTCCTTTCCTCCCGTCACGGGGTGCCGCGCTCACACACACACACACGCAGACGCGCACTTGCCCGCGCACCGCAAGGAGCCGCGGCACCGCTCGTCCCGGCCCCACCGCGGTGAGAGCGCTGCGGGCGGCCCCGGCCCGGCCCCAACTTTCCGCGCAGAGCGGAGCGGCGGCGGTTCCCCGAACTTACTGGCTCGGCCGCGGCTGTAGAGTTTGGGAAGGAGGAGGGAGGAGGAAGAGAAGGGGGAGGAGGAAGGGGCGCGGCGCGGCGTGGGCGCGCTGCTGCGCGGGGCAGAGCGCGGCGAGGGGAGGTCGGAGCGGTGCGGTTCTGCGCGGTACTGCGCTGCCAGCGGGCGTGCTGAGGAGCTCCGGTAAGATCGCACCGTGTGCCCGAAAAGTTAGCGGCGGGGTGGAGCTGGCGGCTCGGAAGGCAGGAGAGCAGCGGCCGCGGGCAGGTGTACGCCGGGAGCTGAGCGCAGCCGAGCAGAGCGGTGCCAGCTTCAGGCGGGTTTGTAGCAGGGTGCGAATCTGTGGTGGCGTTGGCTGAAGTCTCCGGTGTTGTGTCACCGCTCCGTGAATGGCTATAAACGCGTGTGTTAGTCTGCACTGGGCTTACCCGGCCAGGTGCGCTCACTTTTTTCCTTTAGCACGGCTCTCGTTACCTGTAGGTAAACAGAAGTAACAGAACAGCGAGGGTCTGTCAGAAAGGAACGGGTTCGCCGTTTCCTTGCCGCTGGTTTTGCCCCTCGAGAAGAGACGAAGGCAACTTCTCTTTTCACGGGCTGAGACTTCCTGATGCTGGAGGAGGGCTCCGAAGGGACGCGCTCGGGGGACTTTCCCTCGAGGCTCTGCCTAATGTGGCTCTTGGGGTTAAGCAGTTCACTGCGTCCCACCTGCTCCGCTGCACACCCCCGAAATTGTTCCATCCGGCAGCGTTACTGGCGTGATTCCTGATTTTGCTCGGTTTGTTTTTTTCGCACTTGAGAGCCTGGGAGAGGAACAGTTGAGAGGGGACAAGGCACTTAACTCGTGGCTGAAGTGAAGGCAGCGAACGAGGGAAACGCTGCTCGCTGTCCTCCAGAAGCAGAACTGCAGCAGTCCAGTGGCGGTGGGAAGTGGAAGACTGAAAACAAGTGTAAGAAAGTTTTTTTTTTTTACATACTACTGGGATCAGCTGTACAATGATTTCTGATACGCAGTCTCGTGTGTATCAGGAAAGGTACATCAAAAGCAACTGGGCAAATTCATGGCAGAAAATCACAGGATGTTGGTAGTGTGTAATAGAAAGCTGCAGCCCCGCAGCTTTGCCAGCTTCTGAGCTGTGAGTAGATGCAAAGTGTATGTGGCGAAGAGGCTTGGGGGGGCTCTTGTTGTCTTTCTGTCCTTTTTATTCTTTCCAAGAACCTGCTTTGAGTACACAGAGGCAGCGTCCTGAGCTGGAGGTGCCCAGTGGGTGAGATGTGCTGTGCCTGCTCTTACAAGACAGCATAGGAAGGAGCATGGGCTGCTGTTGTCTTTGTGCATCTTCAGTTGTTGGTCACGTATCAGCTACTGGCTTTGGTCAGGTTTTTGTGCATTTTTGTGTATGCTGCCCACTTGTAGAATCATTCAAAATCACAGACAGCACTGACTAGCACTTTGTGTTGCAATCCAAACAAGCAAGCCGTTCTTAAGGACTGCAACTTGTTGGAAAGTGGTAATGGGGTATGGAAAACTTGGCTGTGCTTTGGATTGCTTGTGTCGGATTGCAGTGGGGGTGCAGGAGAGAGACACCAAACACTGAAATCCACTCGCATGACACATCTCTGGTTTTTGTGGATGGTAATCTGTGCTGTTCATGCTATTTCCTAGCATAATAGGTGCAAATTATGCTGGTCAGTCCCCAGACTGTCAGCGAGCATCTTAAAAATAGCTCTTTGGCTGAGACCAGATCTCTGAAATTCTTCAGAAGTAGTCCAGGCAAATTAACCAAAGGTAAAATTCAGAAAGTACAAAGGGTCAAGCAGCATGCTATCAGCCAGTGTAAAGAAACTGGCAAGCACTGATGTATACGATTCAGGGAGGCCAAGAAAATGTTGAAACATTCATAGAGAACAGGTAAGTCCCAATAACTTGTCAGCCTGCCAGCTGTTTGTCCTTTCTGCTGAGGGCCTCATTGGGTGCCCAAGATGTACAGTCTGATATCAAGAAAAATCCTCAGATATGTGCATCTCCCTTGTGGGAGTTTCATGTCAATTAGCAGAACAGAAAGAGAGCATTTTCAGCCTTCTGCTAAAAGATTATTATGTATTACAACAATACAGGCAGAACAGAAGGGGATTTTGTAAATGTGACAGCTCTTGCTCAGCACCAGGACCTGAGAGGTGCTGATGTTCTCCCTGATGGTTTCTGTGCCCATAGACAACCAAAAAAAACCACTTCAGGTAGGAGCGTGGGCTGGGCTGTGCGTGCTGCTGGTGCTCGTTGGTGAGGTGGTTGGGTCTCACAGGTGGAACCCAGTGGGCTTTGGAAGACCTTATGGTGTAGATTCCCCACTACAGAAAAGGAATCAGGAGTCCCTTGTGTCTGTAGCCTTTAAGGTTTCCCAGGAAATATCAACGAAGGAGCTAAGAGATGTGGTAGATGAGTCACAAAAAGCTCATTTATGGAACATAAACCATAGGGTGCCAAATCTAGCAAGGGAGGTAAGCTTTGTATACCTCTTTCAATGACCCAAGCCTTGACAGATCTCTGGCCAAAAAGTTCCAGCAGGATGGGGAGCTCAGAGGGCGACATGCTGCTCACAAGTCCCTTCTCTTCCAGATGAGGATGGACAGCTCTGACAACATGTGAATTCTCAGGTAGCATCATGCCCAAATGCATCATTAAGCAGTCAGTTCATGCCCCAGTGGCGGAGCACATATCAGCCCCTGGCTCATGGGCTGGCGGTGGTGGGCAAGCTGGCAGTGAGGAGGGATGGCATGTGGAATATGCCGGTGGAAGAAGTTGGCATGTGCCATAAAGGGTACCCAACAGAAAACGCTGTGGCATATCTTAATGTGTGTGCAAAGAGTACAACACATGGTTCCTCAAATTTCTTTGTAACTGTTATGTGTAGGAACCTCATATATAATGGCAAGAAAGATTTCTTGTCATACGAGAGACATCATACGGGATGTGAGGTACTTACAGGATCATACATTATCCCAATGTGGAAGGGACTTGTGAGGATCATTGAGTCCAGTTCCTGGCTCCTCACAGCACCACCCAAAATTCAAACCATAATAGAATGTTTATATATTACAGGTAGAATTTCAGTGCAGATTGTTGTGTCTGAAACAAGCTTCAGCAAGTATCACCAGGACCATCAGCATGATACATAGCCCAAATTCCTGCCCTTGGGTTGGCTGCCATGCCATTACCCAAGGGGGAAGTGTGGACCTTGGGACAAGGAGTTGCAAGATGCTGGAGGCAGCACCGCATGGCCTTGTGTCCTCTGGGAGTTGGCACTTCAGCCTGGCTCCTGGGGAGCAGCCAAGCTGACCTGGGCTTTTCTGGGTTGTCCTGCTGGGACCTGGGACCTGAGAGCTGGAGCTGTTCAGCCTGAAGAAGAGGAGGCTCCAGGGAGGTCTGAGAGCGGCCTTTCAGTATCTAAAGGGGGGCTATGAGAAGGAAGGGGACAGACTCTTTAGCAGGGTCTGTGGTGACAGGAGAAGGGAAATGGATTTAATAAAGAGGGGAGAATTAGATTGGATATAAGGAAAAAGTCTTTTACAGTGAGGATGATGAGGCACCGGAACAGGTTGCCCAGAGAGGTGGTAGAAACTCTGTCCTTGGAGGCATTCAAGGTCAGGTTGGGCAGGGGTCTGAGCACCTGGTCTAGCTGTGGATCTCCCTGTTCACTGCAGGGAAGTTGGACTAGGTGGCCTTTAAGGGTCCTTCTTGACTCATACGATTCTGTGGTCTGCTCTTTTTTATGTTCGTTTTCCCTATCCTCTCTGTGCTTAGGAATGCCATGTGAGCAAACACAAACAGTTGCTTATTATATAGGTAATGTCTCCTCTCCCATGGCTTATTAAACAAGCCTACACTCGTGATTTGTCAGCTGAATTTTCAGACTTTAAAAAAAAATCCTTGCAGTCAATGAAGCTACCCTTGCCCCTTTGTACACCGACTTGGCACTCAGCTGAAGCATGGGTAGACCTGGAGTTGGGGGAGCAGCTGATGGCAGGGCTGTGACTCCTGCCCACCCAGCTCTCCCTGCACAGAGTGTCCCACAGCACTTCCAGGGCACAGATACCAGGAGGGGAGCCTGCAGTGCAGGGCAAGTGATGTGACCAATGTGACAGCTGTGACAGGCAGGGAAGGCTTTGACTCAGTAGGAATTGACGTGCAGGGTGCGACTTACAGTGAGGTCTACAAACAGAGCCTCAGCAGAAAGGTGAAGGCATCTCTGCCCATTTGCAGAAGCAGAGAAACACTCCTGGCTGCTGGCTGCAGCCTCTTGCAGCACAGTGTGGTTTCTCCTGCCTTTGCCTCCAACAGGAAGCTTCAGCCCTGTCATGCCAGTGCTCCTGCCAATGTACACAAGCTCTGGCCCCTTTGGGCCTGATTTTTATGCTGTGCAGTAGTTTAGGGGTAAAGGTTAACTCTCACTCCACCATAGGGTATTATTATTTTAAACTTTTATATGAGTCAGAGAGAAGTTGTTAACTCCAGCTTGCCCCACGATAGAAGTAAATCCTATTTACCTGTGTATTTTTCCTCTGACTCCTGCCTTTATGGTGCATTAAGTCCTTGAAATACAGGGATACTCATACCTCTTAAAGTCAGAGAGTTTAAATGCTCAGCCCTGTGCCTTAGGAGGGCTGCAAACCCACTGGCCGGCAGGGCAGAGCTGTCTGGGGCATACCAAGGAACTGGCTGAGAGACTGTTCTCACTGGACACTCAGTGGAGCAGCCTGCAGCAGAATTTGCTCTGAAGAGCCCCAGGCTAACAGGGGATGCAGAGCAGCTGGAAACCACTCCCCTGGGATGCTATCCTGCACTGCCTCACAGAAATCACCTGCCCCATGCACTGGCTGGAGAGCAGGGACATGGCTTCCCTGGCCTTGGTGTGTTTCAGGAATGCAGGAAATGATGATTGATATTCTACTGTGATTATGGGGATCACCTCTGTGTGTGTGAAGGCTGGAAAATACCTCTAAGATCATCTAGGCCAACCGTCAGTCCATCCCCACCATGTCCATTAACCATGCCCCTCAATGCCACATCTACAAGTTTCTTGAACACTCCAGGGATGGTGACTCCATCACCTCCCTGGCAGCCTGTTTCAATGCCTTGCCACTCTTTCAGAGAATAAATCCTTTTTAATATCCAATCTGAACCTCCCCTGGCACAACTTGAAGACATTCTCTCTCGTCCTATCTCTGTTGCGCAGGAGAAGAGGCCAACCCCAACCTACCACAACCCCCTTTCAGTCAGTCGTAGAGAGTTGTAAGGTCTCCCTTGAGCCTCCTCTTCTCCAAGCTGAACAATCCCAGCTCCCTCAGCCGCTCCTCATAAGGCCTGTGCTCCAGAACCCTCACAGTTTCGTTGCCCTTCTCTGGACACGCTCCAGGGCCTCCATGTTCTATTGTAGTGAAGGGCTTAAAACTGAACACAGTACTCAAGGTGTGGCCTCACCAATATTAATGGAGTTAGGAATGGGGGTCGAGAGATAATTAGAATCACATGCATACAGCACAGTGCATTCTGTAAAGAAACACAAATCCATATACCCCACGAATAAAGCATCCTAATATTTAGTGCTGGATGGCAGTGTCATTGTGAGTTGACAAAGTCAAATGTGATACCCATAACCACTAAATCTTTGCAGAATTGGTGTTTCTCAGGTGTCTGCTCAGAAGCTGTTTTTTCTCTTCCAGAAACACAAACAAATCAGAATGTGAAAAACTGTAGATTTTGTTACTGTTGTTATTCATTGGACACCAAGTTATTTCAAATCTTCAGAATCCTAAAACTGACGGGCTTACTGCTTGAATAGTCTTGGGTCTGAAAGTAATGGGGCATTTTTCTGCATTGTGAGCTCCACAAATAGAAGTCTGTAAAACATCACGGAAATAATAGGGATAAACATGGGTTTCTTAGTTTTCTGGCTGTCAGTCCCTCAAAGGAGATCTGTGTATTACACCGGGCAGGTCAAAATGAGGGGGTGGGCACTGGGCGCTGCTGGAAGCTTGGGAAACCAGGTAGAAAAACAGGCAGAGTTGATAGAGACGACTGATCTCGATCTGATGCCAGTATAAAGTACTCCTCCAGGAGCTCTGAGATCCCTATCGTAGATAAATTTGCAATGAAAATTACCAGCTAGCACCAGTAAACACCAGTAAGTGAATAAATTATTTTTTCCAGCCAGCACCATTGAATAATCAAGTAGAGAATGTTTGACTCAAACTGGTAGTTTGCTGCAAGAAGGAAATCACTTAGCAGGGCACATCTCTACCCTCGCCTTCCTCAGCTCCAAGGAACATGGTCTACCCTGCATTTCAGTGGCTTGGTTTGTACACAGCAGAGGTAGAAACAAAGGAAGGAACTGTGCCCTTCTGCACAGCCAGTAATGGAATCATCTCAGCCAGGTCTGCATGGCTGCGGGAGTGGGTTTGCACAAAGCAGTCAGAGGTCTTCAGTTAGGGAGAGGAGAGACATCTTTTCCCAGAGTGTTTTTCCCCAGTGGGGGGAGAACTTTTCCTGTTGCTCCCGCTGCTGTGTGGTCGTGCTGCTGGCTGCATGCTGGTCTGGTTTGCAAGGAAAGCTGCGGACACTGGTTCTGGCTCAGGTGCCTTTGAGGCTGGAGGAGCAGCATGTCGGATGGCATGCCTCTCCGGCCTCTGCTTGCTTTTATTTTTTTCCTTAATGCCGCTTACACAAGAGCACCTACTTTCATTGGCCCCTCCCTCCATTCTCCTCTTTCATCATTTTCCCACTTATTTTCTGCTGCTCATACTTTACTCGGTGCCTGAGCTACTATATTTTTGTTTTGTTTTGTTTTGTTTTCATCTGAGTGATGGGGGAGAAGCCTCATTCCTGCCCAAAAGGGCTTCTGCATGGGAGACAGAACAGCACAGAGGTGCAGGAGGACTCCTGCTCCCCTGCATCTCCATTTTCTCTTCTCTCACAAATTTGTATTTAGAGTTTATGGTTTTCCTTAACTCTTGCTCTGTGCAGGCACAAAATCAGGATGCCCCACAATGGTATTTATTCACCATGAGTGCCGTGTATTCCAGATACACTGGGGGGAGTCCCCTACTTTCAGCTTGAATTTTCCAGGAATCGCTCTTTTGGTAGCAGCCAACACACCTTGTCATGCCAACAGACGGTGGTGGTCCCCAGCTGGCCTTCTGGCACAACAGCAACACTGAAGTAGAAAAGAAGCGGAGTACATTAGGGACAGAGGTGTGTTAAGAGAGGCCATGGCTGTTGTTCTTCTGCATATCCAGGTAGTTGCTGGCTGAGCTTGGAATTCTGTTTGCTTACCAAACAGGTCCTTCAGGACAGGCTGGCAGAGGGCACTGCAGGAGGGCTGGTGTGTGCTGACTGTAGTGCGTCTCGCAGCATTCCTTAGGGAGTGCAGGGACTGCTGCAGGCAGACACACTGCAAACTTCCTTAGACAGCTCTGCTGGCTTGCCTCTCAGTCCCACCCCTGGAGCTCCTTCCCCTCCTGCAGTGATGGGCTGGGCAGCAGGGATCTTCAAACAGCAAACATGAGGAGAGAACCAAACTGAGTGCTGGGGAATTGCAAAGTTCCTTACAGTTGCAAATAGTCTGGTTAATGAGCTCTTGGCAAGTCAGCATGATCTGAATTCAAAGTGAGAGTCAGCTTCTTCTCTCAGGTAACGGTGAAAGGTAGTGGCATCTCAGAAGAGGTGATGGCCAGACAGAAGATGCATGAAGTTCCCATAGGGAAGAGTTTGAAGGAGAGGAGAGACCACAGTCACTCATTTGCAGTAGCCTCTTATGGGACCTCCAGCCACACAGCAGCAGTGTTACTACATTGAGCACTATGACACCGTGCTACCTCCCCTTAAAAACTGTTGGGTTACACACAAGAACATGTCCAATAGTGCTGCCCAACACCCAAAAATAAGCAGAATAATAAGCAGAAAAATTTCTTCCTCTCTCTTGCACACACACACACACACACACAGAGTGATAGGATGAAAGAAAATGCTTTCCAGTTGTGCTAGGGGAGGTTCTGGCTGGATATCGGGAAACATTTCTTCTCAGAAAGAGTGGTGCTGCACTGGCACAGGCTGCCCAGGGAGGTGGTGGAGTCAGCATCCCTGGAGGTGTTCAAGAACCGTGTAGATGTGGCACTGAGGGATGTGGTTAGTGTGACTTAGAAGGGACAGTCAAAGGGTTAACTATTGCATGGAGCTGGGGTAAGTAGAATTTAAGGCAAGGTAAGAAAAGGAACTCGGCAAAACTCCATTATCAGCAGGGACCAGTACAAGCAGCCAGCCGAAGACGGCGTGACTCTGCAAAGCAGCAGTGGGGTGAAAAGAGCAGAGTTGATTTGCGGAATCAAACTCCATAACCCGAGATTAGGTTATAAAGCATGTATGTTTATTACGGTGCTGCGTCCACACCGGATGTGAGGGGGGTCACCGCCCTACCAAACTCACATAACCATGGGCAGAAATGTTAGATATTTAAAAGCCAAGCTTATACATATTCAGCAGGTTTCCCGGGACCCATCTACATATTCATCACTTCCCGGGAATTCCTTTGCATATGGTCCGTCCCTCCAGCGCATGCATTGTAGTTCCTCCTGGTGGTCGTTGGATGAAGGCTCGAGGTCTTCCTTCCTCCTCCTGGTGGTCGTTGGATGAAGGTTCGACGTCTTCATCACTCTGCCCTTTTCACCCCACTACTGCTTTGCAGAGTCACTCTGCCTTCGGTCGGTTCCTTGTACTGGTCCCTGCTGATAATGGAGTTTCGCCGAGTTCCTTTTCTTATCTTGCCTTACATTCTACTTACCCCAGCCCCATGCAATAGTAACCCTTCGACTGTCCTCTCTAACCCAGAGTGATGAAGACATCGAGCCTTCATCCAACGACCACCAGGAGGGGGGAGGAAGACTTCGAGCCTTCATCCAACGACCACCAGAAGGAACTACAACGCATGTGCTGGAGGGACGGACTGTATGCAAAGGAATTCCCAGGAAATGATAAATATGTAGATGGATCCTGGCAAACCTGCTGAATATATATAAGCTTGGCTTTTAAATGTGTGGTGTTTTTGCTTACCGGTGGGCAAGCTAGGAGGAAATATCCCCCTTGCCCCCGGCATATGCGCAGTGCTGAATAAAACGTACCTGTTTTGTAATCTCACTTGGGTTACAGAGTTTGATTCCGCAAATCAGTGGGCATGGTGAGGGATGGTTTGACAGTTGGACTAGATGAATTTAGAGGTATTTTCCAACCTTAATGATTCTGTGATTCCATAAACAAAGACAAAAAAGGAACAACTCCAGGTTACACAGGAAAGGTTGAAAGAAGACTGCAGGTTTTGATGAAGCCAATGATGTGGTTGCCCTTTTGGATGGGTTAAAGCAGACTCTTAGGAGAGTACATATGGGAATGGTTCTTCAGGGGTCCATGGTCCACAGCAAGCGAGGCAGCTGGCATTGGTGTTTTTTGATGTGCACTGCCAATATAGGGGCACGCAGGAAGGCCAGCTGGGCTGCAGGCAGAGTCACTGTACGGGACAGATTCTCTGCTGGTCTTCGTCAGAAACAAATACAGAAGCACTCTTAAGTGCTTGAACCACAGTGAGTTTTGCTCCCTGTCACAAAAAACTCAAAGACATTGTGGATCAATGCTAAACAGTCCTGTGGCAGTAACACATGACAGCACATTAGCATGGTTTCCCAAGTGGCGCCTTAGAATTGTTTTTGCTCTGAAGGAAAGGGTGTGCACCCTGTACCAAATGTGGTTTGCAATAAACTAACTTGCATGCTCCTTGTTTGCATGAGGCTCTTTAGAGATTTACCACTGGACCACAACGTCCTGTATAATGCTGTGACTCAGCAGGTTAATACCTGAGTTTCCTGATTCTCCTCAGACAGTCAACTCCTGATTTTACCTCCAGGGCCACCATGTCTCACAGAGGTGGACATGACTTCTCCTGTTGCTCTTTCCATATGTGTGGTCCTAAGGGAGAAGATGCTGGGCTGGGGGAGGTGTCCCATGCTACCTCACTGCTTCATTTGCTGTCGACAGAGCTACTAAGAGGCTGCAGGTTGAACTTGGGCGATGGATACTTTGCCTTTGCCCATTTGTTCTGAGTGCAAGCAGCAGTGGTGAAGGGAGAGCCACTTTACAGAGTAAGCGCCCAGTAGTGCCTAGAAGTATTATGGGCCTGCCGAGCTGAAATAATAATTGGCTTAACACTTCTCTTTCTTGTCTCTCCCAAAAGAATACTAAAAATGGGTTTTAATTTACCTTGAATTAGCCTTTCCTTGGGTTTTACCCTGTAAGCAGTTAACATCTCAACCAGCTGCATTCTCTCAGTAGAAATTACACACTTCTACATTTTTCTGCTGTACCATAGTAGGCTGAGTTGTAAAAGCTAAGGGAAACAAACACGGTTCGGTTTGCCTTGCTTGCCATGTTGGTGAATGTTACTTCCGCCTCTGTGAAAGTGTTTCAGTATGAACTCGGTATCAGCTGTGCCACGTTGTGGACCCAAGCAGGTTGCCTCTGGCTGGTGTACAGGTGCAAATTCTGCTTTCTACATGGGTGATGACACTGCAGGGCACATTTCTGGGCACTCTGCAGCTGACCAGTTTGCAAGCAGGAACAATTTTTTCTCAGGAGGGTAAACTTCTGCACAGCCAGCTGAGAGCAGCAAGTAGTGACCTTGACAGTAGCAGTTTTTCTGCAGTTATTCTCATACTTCACTTCCCCAGACCTTTGCTGGTTACCCAGAATGCACATAATATGTAAACACGTGCATTATTACCTCTTTTCTTAGTCCCATGTCCCTGTGGCAGAACAAACTTGTCTAATTCCAAGTGTGCATTTTCTAGCGTGCTTCTGCCTTCAGCATGGCCCTCCTTCCCATGCTTCCCTCAGCTGGCCAAGATCTGCTCATAACTTTCAACAGGTTCAGTGCTCTCTGAGCTCATGAGGCTCAGGAACAATCCCTGCTAAAGAAGCCTCTTGTACAGGTTTTTCCATCACTTTAATTCCAGCAACACTGAGTTATGCTGCCATGAGATGAGTCAAAATGCTGTTTGCTTGGATAGTATTCAAGGACAGCGAGAAGAAAAAAGCCTATGTTCTGATTGTGTGGGCTTTACAGGTTTTGATGAGAGGTTTGCAAGCCACAGGAGAGCTGCAGAACTCTTCTGCAGGCTCTCAAAAGCTGAGACGTGCACTGGATTGAAGCCCATAGGCGAGAACAGAGCACCGCTGCCCAAGTGTGGAGTGCCATGCATTTTCTGGTCCTTCTGCAAGTCTAGTGGGTGTGAGGAGGGAGTTTCTCTTCCAGCTCAGGCTTCCCTCAGTTCCACTCAGGAGGGTTTGTTCTGCTTACAAAAGCTGCACAGCTCTTGTGTTCTTCCTCAAGAACATCCCGTGTCTTTCTCTGCACCAACGACTTGAGGCATGACTGAAGTCCTTCAGGGGGTGTGAAACTCTCCCTTTGTTTGTCCTTCAGCGTAACTGCACCACTTTCACAGTTGCACAAAGCAAATGGTTTGAAGAGTATGAAGGTGTAAAGCTGCTCAGAATGGCTTCTGGCAGGGTGGGAAATACAGAAAACCCAGTTATTCCCTGGGTGGAAGGAAATAGTGCTATAATGAATCCAACGATCAGTCCCCATTCTGGTTCAAAAGAAAAATCAGAGAGCAGAGCAATAGTCACAATAAGCATTTTTGTTGGTAAAAATTTCCAATTAGGGCTCTTGGCAGCTGCTAATTGCCCTACGTCTTGGTGCCAGAGAATTGAGATTTCATCCATATTTATATCCTGGCTAATGTAACTCTAGAAACTCCCAATAGCCGGTGATTTGCGGAATCAAACTCTGTAACCCAAGTGAGATTACAAAGCAGGTATGTTTTATTCAGCACTGCGCATATGCCGGGGGCAAGGGGGATATTTCCTCCTAGCTTGCCCACCGGTAAGCAAAAACACCACACATTTAAAAGCCAAGCTTATACATATTCAGCAGATTTCCCGGGACCCATCTACATATTCAGCAGGTTTCCCAGGATCCATCTACATATTCATCACTTCCTGGGAATTCTTTTGCATATGGTCCGTCCCTTCAGCGCATGCGTTGTAGTTCCTTCTGGTGGTCGTTGGATGAAGGCTCGAGGTCTTCATCACTCTGCCCTTTTCACCCCACTGCTGCTTTTGCAGAGTCACTCTATCTTCGGTCAACTCCTTGTACTGGTCCTTGCTGATAATGGGGTTTCACCGAGTTCCTTTCCTTATCTTGCCTTGCATTCTACTTATTCCAGTTCCATGCAATAGTTAACCCTTTGATTGTCCCTTCTAACTCACCGGCTGATTGCCTAATTCTTTCTTGAATCCTGCTGAGCTCATGGTCTTTAGGATGCCTTCTGACAGACAGTAACCACATGTATAAACACGTGTATAAACTATGAACGCATACATGTGTTCTTACACAACGTGCATGTGTTTCCCTTGTATTTGTTCCATGTCTGTTTTACTTGAACATCCCTTGCCCTTGCATTACAGATGCAGGAGATAAATAAAACTCCTGCTTGTCTCCTCTGAGCCATTCAGTACTTCACATCCCACCCAGTGAATGCTTGGACCAGACTCTGTGTGTGTGTATGTTGTAGCCATGCGGTGTGTGTTGATTACAAGATGTGGCTACTCTCCATTAATTCCTTCAGCTGTGCTCTCGCATGTGGGGGAGACAGAAATTTTAAGAAACAAGGTACAATGCAACTCCATCCCCTCTTCCTAGTAAAAAATCCTTGTGCAGAATAGGGACCATTGATCCTACATAGTTAGTAATTGAGAGAAAAATTACTCAGGAGCACAATATTCATTGCAGTCGGTGCTAAGCCAGGTGTGTGCTTTGGGCAGTTGCTGGTGGCTCTCACTGTCAGTTGCTTACTGTTCGTTCCCTCCTCCTCCTCCAGAGGTGACTGTGTGTGTGGGACAGTGCTGTGTGTGAGAGGGGCTTCAAGCATTGCATGTGCTAAGAAATAAGAGCTGTGCACTTAAACCAAAAGCTGATGAGATTTTGTGGTGCTTGTCTGTCCTGAAGTTTTCCATTCTCTTCTCTCACACTGTTCCTCAGGAAATCCCTCTCTCTTGTCCTGGTTAGAGAAAAATGCTTTGTGCCTAACAAGCGGAGCTGTTGCTGCTCTTCCAGTACACTGAACCTGGCTTTGGAGATAACAACGGTGACTGTGAATTTAATGTGATAAGTGTGAGCAGGAGAGATGGTGGGATATCGGTAGTGGTGAGCAGCACTGCTGAAGTGTGCTTGGGATCATACACGGCCTGGTTCTGCTTACCACTGTGGTGATAGTGAAATTGTTGTGAGTTGTAAAAAAACAGCTGAGGCTGTGGGTATAATTGCTAGTTCCTGGTGCTATCATCTGAACATGTGCTGGCCAGGATCAGGGAGAGCCTCCATAACAAAGGGTTTCGGTGGAAGAGTTGAGGTTTCTCACCAGTGCTCCTTAGTTCCGTTCTCCACAAGGAATTCAAACCATATCACCACAGTTTTCTGAGTTTCTATGACCTTTTCTATTGCATAATAGTATCTTGTGGTTGACAGTGCCAAAAACCATAGGAACATTCAGCTGAGCTGAGCATAAGTGCTTTGCCCATCAGCTGGGATATAAAAAACTCAGTGCTATCCGGGTGATTTCTTTCTTATCCTGATCTGTCTCCACACCGCACCAGACCCCAGTGTTCTGGAATGGTAGTTTTAAGCAGGTAACTTGGCAAAGTCTTGGCTTTTTTGTTGGTTCACCTAGAAACAGAATGTTTGATGCTGGGTGGTGCTGGCCAGAACTAGTGTACATAAGGCTTTTTGGAGCACCGGAGAGCATGTTTGCTTTGTTTTGCTTTGTTTTGCTTTTTCTGGCCTCTCAGTTGCCTTTGTGAAAGAAGTGGCTTTGTTCAGCCACGTGTGATTTCGGTTGTCCTTGGTGGGTAGGGAGACCACCGGGCAGAGTGACAGGGTGGGCAGCCAGAGGGATCGCACTCTACATTCCTGCTTCCTGCAAAGGAAGAGCTGTAGAGAGAAGGAAGAAGACAACGGAAAGAGGTAAAAGGGAAATCTGGATTAGACATTAAGACATTGATTAGATATTAGTTTGGAGAAGACTTGAAGGCATGCAAGTGCTGGCTAAGGGAGAAAGTGGTATGTTGGCTTTGTGATAATGGAGCATTGGAGGTTGAGACCTGTTTTTTCCTCATCGTTTGTTAGAATGCTTGATGGCATTTTGTACAACCTACTGAGAGCTGCCAAGGTCTGGCTTTTACAAATTGAGTATATCTGTGCAGTCCCTTCCTCAGTCCGTACCCAGCATCCCCAGGTGAAGCACAGAGCATGCCAGGGGATCAGGCAGGCCTGGTGAACCTGTGTGGGCACCTGCATGAAGAGCTCACACCAAGGCTGCATGCATCTATTCAAGAAAGGTGACATTTCCTTCTTTCTGTTGCTCCTGGAGAAGAAATAACAGGGAAAGGAAAACACAAGGAGAGAGAGTAGTGAAACAGCTCCATCTTGACAGGCTACATTTAGACAGTGAAGCTAGAGGTTGCAGGACCTGGCCATGATGGGTACATTAAAGATGCCCATTAGTCTCTTACTAAGTGTTGCATATACATCTCAGTCCTTGATTTTACATGCCTGCATGGAATCTGCAGGCATTTGAGTCACTTCTGGTAATCTCACTGTCTTATTCCTGCCTGTAGCCACACCTGAAAATGATTAAGAGTCTGAGCAGGGAAGCTCCAGCATTTGGTTTGAAGGATTTGTGTTGGTGTTCCATGTGGAAGCATAGCTTCTGTTGAGATTGGTACAGTTGAGGAGAAGGCAAAACACTATAGATGTTTGCCTGATGTTTGTCATAGGGATTGAAGGAGAAGGGTTGTGCTGAGCCATCCATCCACGTGGGTAATGCTGAAACTGACTGGGGCTGTTTTGCCATGGCACCATCATCTGTTATGTGGCTTCAGGAACCGGAGAACACAATGCCTTGTCTGTGTCCTCTGTCTTTTGTCTAACAAGGAATAAGCAGAGTAAGAATGACATGGGAGACCTAGAGGCAAGCTGCCCACTGTGCAGTGAATCTTCCAACATGAGACTATGTACAACACTCCCAAATCATCTCTTTGATTTGCAAAAGACCGTGTTGTTTCTGTCCTGAACTGAAGCCTCTCTGGCATTGCAACAGCATTGCATAAAATACACAGCAGGTTACATGCATACTTCTGTTGACTGTGCACATGCAAAGTTTCAAAGCCAATAACAGGTCTGAACATAGCTGGCAAAGTGGGTGGGCACTATGAAGCATTCTGGATCAGCTTCTTCCCAAAAGAGTATGCTGGGAGCTGTTCTGCAAGAACATTGCAACATAGCAAGGAAATTGAGCTTAAACTAATGCTTCACTTGGATATGGACTCTAGTCTAACTAATTCAGGAACAGCAACAATTATGCTTGCACTCAGTTGGTAAGTCAAGTATATATGGAAACAGGATCACTGTATTGAGCTTTCATTGCTGTAATACTTCAGCAGCTAAACTGCTTCACAGAAATGGTGCTATTTATCCTGTTTCATAAAAAATGGGCCTTGTCTCTGCTTTGCAGTCACAGCTGAGGGTGACTCATACAGCAAGATATATGCACTTTTTCTCACTGCTGCCCCACCTGCCTTCAAAGGTTGTGTTATATACCATCTCCAGCGGATGGATATGCTGTGTTTTCATCTGTCTCTTTCTTTCAGGGAGGATTAGCAGTACTTTCAAGAAGAAATCTGGACTTTGGGCATGTCAGACCCTGCTGGGAAGGGACAGGAAGAAAATTCATTTCTTGTTGGACTTCATTGTCCACCCCCAGTGTTAAGAGACAATGAGGATGCTCTGACTGAAGCTCTGACTGAATTCTAAAGCTTTCAAGTAAATATTTTCCTTTCTTTTTTTTTTTCTTTTTTACCCTAATACCTACTGTTAAGCATGCATTCTTTGCAGACTCATAAGAGTCTCTTGCTCCTCCCATTGAATTCTCTGGAGTTGCTTCAGAAAATAAAGTCTCCATCCTACTTACTTAAGAGGACAATCATGTTTTTGCCAATGCAGCGGTTGCTGTACTTCTGTTTGCGTGTTTCAAAAGAAAAAAGTGCTCTGGAAAATATACAGCAGGAATCTTATTCCAGCATTCTGGTTATTATCTGAAATCAGAGTTATTTTATTGCCTTCAGTCAAATAATTGGGGTAATGAAATCTTTGCCTATTATTGTGGAAAATCTATCTTTGAATTAACATGATGATTAAGAGGAGAGGTGGTGTTTATGTTGTAAAGATATAAGTGCCTCCGAGGCATCGTTCCGCTTGTAAAATATCAGTATATCTCTGTTTTCTTACAGAATGAAGAGGCATAAGTTTCCCTGCAGGTGTCCCACAAGAAGGAAGATTCTGATCCTGTGTTTCACGGGGTGGGTGATTGCACTCCTGAAGCTCCTCCATGTTGAAAGACACTTTTTTCCACCTAAGAGCATTTATTTGGTTGAGCACTTCTTGAGCACATCTTCTTTTGTTAGAAACAGATATTCCTACCTGAGAAACCACTTCCAGTATGAAATTAACTGTTCATCTATATACGAACAAGATCCCCAGGAAATTGGCAAGAGTTTAGAGATAAGAAGGAAAGATATAATTGATTTAGATGATGAAGATATCATCGCAATGACAAATGATTGCAACATGTATCGTACACTGAGGAAATACCACCTGAAACCTGTTTCTCCAGAGGAAGAGAGTTTTCCAATAGCCTACTCTTTTGTTGTTCACAAAGATGCAGTGATGGTTGAAAGGCTCATACATACACTGTACAGTCATCAAAATATATATTGCATTCATTATGACCAAAAAGCAGCAAGAAGTTTTAAATCTGCTATGAACAATCTAGCTAAATGTTTCCCCAATATTTTCATAGCATCAAAACTGGAGATGGTGAACTACGCACATATTTCAAGACTGCAAGCAGATTTAAATTGTCTGTCTGATCTGATGGACTCTGCAGTTCCCTGGAAGTATGTTATTAACTTGTGCGGCCAAGATTTCCCTCTGAGATCAAATTTCCAGTTGGTTGCTGAACTAAAGAAACTCGGTGGGGGAAACATGCTGGAAACTGTAAAGCCAAGTAGTAGCAAAAGAGAACGATTTACTTATCATTATGAACTTATGAAAGTGCCTTATGAATACATGCAGATGCCTGTGAAAACCAATGTTTCCAAGAACCCACCGCCTCATAATATCGAGGTATTTGTTGGCAGTGCCTATTTTGTTTTAAGTCGAGCTTTTATTCAGTACATCCTTAGCAGCTCTCTTGCAAAAGACTTTTTTGATTGGTCAAGGGATACTTACTCTCCAGATGAACATTTCTGGGCCACTCTTGTGCGTGTTCCTGGTGTGCCTGGGGAACTTTCGAGGTCTGCCCAAGACATCACAGACCTGCAGAGCAAAACTCGTTTGGTGAAATGGAGTTATCTTGAAGACCATTTGTATCCTCCATGCACTGGTACCCACCTTCGTAGTGTTTGCATCTATGGGGCTGCAGAATTAAGATGGCTTATGAATTATGGGCATTGGTTTGCCAATAAGTTTGACTCCAAAGTAGATCCTGTCCTGGTAAAATGCTTGGCACAAAAACTGGCAGAACAACAAAAAGAGTGGGTTTATTTGTCTTCTGACAAATATTTTCTGCATATCAATCCTGCAAATGCCTCTCTATAGCAGTGCTGTTCTTCCAGCTGCCAGTACTGTGTACTGCTATAGCTTCGGGCCTGGGATTCTCCTGCCCTGACCTGCTGCAGAGGAGTTCCTTCTGCATTAAGTTCAGGACTTTGAAGAGACAGGTATCTGAGCACTATTTGTGAAATTAACAACTCTCTGGCTGACTGTTTTTTAACTTGCCACAACAATCCCATAACTATTCTTCAGGGTGATTCTGGAAGGGTAAGGCTTGCTTTTGGAGGCCCTGGCACTGTCTGTCCTAATGGAATACATCAGAAACCTGTTTTACAATATGTGTTTGTGTCTTTCCTAAGAAACCCTACCATGCCTGTTTGTCCCCTTTTCCTGCACTTTTGCATTGAAGTATGAAACAAAAACCTCTGCATCTGCTACCTCAGGAAAACTGGAAGTGTCCAGCTCGCAGCCACAACTGAGAGAACAGCGTGACTTCCCTGAGCGGTGCAGCCCCTCCTGTGGCCTGTAGTGCCCTGCTCCCTGCCTGCATGTGCTGACAGAGCTGTGATGTGAAAACTTCTGTGTGGCACAAGGGAAGAGGTACCCTTGGATGCCACAAGGAACATAGCATTGCATCCTTTTCCCAGCTTGGCTGTGCATGGTTTGTCTTTCTGGAGTCTGTGTTTGGGGCTGTGCTATGCGTGTGGAATGGGTGGTGGTGGATTGAAGCAACCCTTGTGAACACATGTGAATAATGCTCTACTGTTCTTCAAGGGCAGTAAAGATAATCATGCCAAAAGATGTCTGCCTTCATTTCTACCCCTGCCAATAGAAATATCCTCCTGTGAAATCCCAGTCCTTCTGAGACATCATTTTTACATGCAATGGGCAACAAGTGCTACTTATAATCAGTGTTCAGCAGGGTCGTGCTGTGCTGAAATGCAAAATATGCTATGTCCAGCAGCAATCATATGAACAGTCATGCTACAGATAGGAAAGCTGTGCACAGACAGCCCATGCTGCCCATGGCCTCCACCATGGGAAAGGGCTGGGCGGCCTCCTCTCAGTGTGAGGCAAGTGTTGGTCAGCACAGAACCTTTGTGACTAAGAAACGGCCTTCGGCACTAGTGGGAATTCTCCACAGTTTTGCTGTGCCACCAGCTCAGTTTTGGTGGTTCCAGTGGGCCTTGTGGTCCAGCTTGCTCTGCGCTACTGTGCCATTTCCACATATCTAGCTCTTACCAAGGGGCCTCTTCCCATGAGTGGCTTCAGGTAACTGGTTTTACTGATCCTCAGATTGCCACAATGATCATGTCCTGTACCCACAAGAAAACTTAGTTTCTTCTTTGAGTTTTAGGAACCAACTCATATTCCTTTGTCTCAGTTTTTTTAAAAAATTCAGCTTTTATAAATACAGTCACGATCAACAGGCTTATGGCTTGAGACTGGGCTTGAGTGAAGAGTCATGGGCTGTTTCGCCAGTTGTGACACTGATTTCCTTCCTGAGTCTTTAGACAAGCCATCTGACTTTTCTGTTCCAGCTGTAAAATGGGAACAACAATGCTCCGCTACCTTGTCAAGCATTTAGAAACCTACAGACGATGTTTGTCGTGGGCTGGATGCACAGTTCTAATTGTTGATCAAAGCTATTTATGATTAAGTCTGTGTGTGCACAGGTAGATTATTTCTCTGATGTACTGTTTCTCAAATAAATGGGGATTATTTTTAAAGTGTATGTTGCTTACTTTGGTGACTTGCCACATCTTGCAGGTGACTTGATGTGATTTATAGAAATTTTGCAGAATATGAAATATTGACAGTATGTACAGATTCACACATCAGTATTTATATAAAAAATATAGATTTTTCCCATGGAAAAATGTAGATCAAAGAGGATATTAGGATGCCAGATGACCAAGCCTCAGCCTTCTGTACACGTAAACTGATGTTTAATGATATATAATTAGTTAGCTGATGACTTTTTACTTGTATGTAAGTACACGCACACATTCCCATTTGTGTTTATTTGCTCTATCGTAAATTTATAAACAAAATCACCAGCATAATAAACTGAAGTAAATAATTGTAATCAATGTGCAGCTTCAACTGAATTGGGTTGAACAATGTCTTTGATTTAAGTAGTCTGAAATAAGGCAGTGCTTGCTCCCTAGGTAACAAAGAAGTGGATGCAAAGATGACGTAAAGTGAGGTACCATCACCCATTACAGTGTTAGGTTTGCTAGCTGGAAAAGTACAAGTTGTATATAGTTTCTTCTTTATGAAATGCAAATTTTCTAATGAATTATAAATATACCTATTTTTGAAGGTAACTTGAAAGGCTAATCAAGCCTGTAGAAGGTAGTTCTCAAAATCATAGGATCATTCAGGCTAAAGATCATCTAATTCACTCTCTGGGGCAATATGTGCCAATTTTACTGGGTTCAAAGTTTGCTAAAATATAAGTTCTTTAGAACTTCTGTGGGGTTTTTTTGGGGTTTTTTTTTGTTTTTTTTTTTTAACTTTACTGTTAGCAGTGTAGAAGCAAAGTTGATGTCTGTATCATAGTTCAGATTATACAAATGATTAGATAGTGGAGTTGGGGAACAACTTCATTATTTGCCTTTGACTTTACCACCTTTGTTCTTTACACAGGTAGGTCTTTCTTTGCTGAGTCATGATCCATAAATACCTTTCTCCCAGTGAGAAAAGTAACTGAACCTAGCTTATGGAAAAAAAAGTTATCTGATTTGGGCTGCAACTTTTATATTATAGGCAATGATCTGCAGCCTGCTCTCACTTTTCTTTGCCTTAGTAAAGTCCACATTTGCCTTTCTCCTTCTTTCCTCCTCTTCCTCACTCTTCTTGTAAGTTATTTCATAAAATTGAAATGTACATATGTTTGCAGTATCAGATGGTTCACTCTCTCTTTGTTTTGATCAAGATGCCCCACACTGTCCTTTTTCCACCCATCCTGTCCCTTGCTGGCTGCATGGTGGACTATCAGTTCACTTGATCTTCCTGTGCAGGAAGGATGTGAGTGCAGGGCACTAATATTGTTCCTGCTGTCAATACAGGTACAGCCTGCTGCTTTATTAGTGGCTGGAAAAAGCTGCTGAATGTGCTCTAACACGAAAAGTTAAGTGAATAAGAGTAAGAAACAATGTGCTTTAAAGTAAGAAGTGTGGGACATTTGCGCAACTTGTCTCACTAATGAATTTATTAGACTGAACATGGAGTTAGGAGGGTAGATACAGAAGGACAAATGTCTCACTGTGTATTTACTTGATGTTAGAATAAAATATTCTGAAAGGAAACACTAGAATTTAGACACCTAATCTATAATTGTAATTAAAAAACTCTTGGTGCGTTAAACATTTCTGTGGGTACTACATCACTGCTGTGACATTTGAGGAAGAATGTACAACCACGAGAAAAACAGTTTTGGGGCAGCACATGGAGAGCTTAAGTGCCACGTTTGTATTTATGGTGCGACTTCAAATTTTAGTTCAGGGACGGTATCTGTCTGTGTTGTTTTTATAGACCTTGCATAGTTCTCGGTGGTGATAGTTCCCATTTTCATAGAAATGCCACTGCAGAACAGTGTTATCCATTAATGACACAGTAAATCTCTGGAAATACCGTAGCACTGTTTGGTCTCTCAAGCCAATAGCTGAACACTATTCTGCTCCCCTTCTTTCCAAGACTATGAGGCTTTTTGAGTTTCCCATGGCTAAACTACACTAATCCTTAGAGCAGCAGTCCTTTTTAGAATGGGGGAAAAGCAAATAGCCATGCAGCTTTGGACTGGAAATTTTCTCAAGTGAGATAGAAAGGAGCTAGAAGGTGTACTGGAAAGGGAGATGGGGAAAATATGTTTCCTTGCTACAGAACTGCCACATATGCGTCTCAGCAAAGAATGGCTTAAGTGAAAGTACCTATAGCATGGCTGCTGCTGCCATCTCTGATAAAGGTAAGCAAGATTTGTGTTAAGTGTATTTTGAAAAAGAAAATCATTTGAGAGAAAATGCCCAGAGCTTGTGTCAGCTTCTATTCCTGTAAGAAATAGGTACTTACAAAAATATTGAAAATGCACTGCAGCTTGACTGGTTGGTAACTCAGAGTGTTGTGATATTTGCAACAGGAAGGGTGGAAAAAAGAGTCCGTGAATTCTTTGCTCAAGGCAGGTCAATGGTTTTTAATGATATTTTCTCTGTTTTTTCTAGAAACCAATTTAAACGTGCTAATGTGAAAAGCATGTGACTGACTTCTACCTTGCAACTCAAGTGTTTGCTGTAACACATTCGAGTTTTTTTAAAAGTCTCTTCTCTGGGCAACAATTAAGAGACTTTGTTGTGTTTTAATTAAAGGCAGCAGCTTTCCTATTGCTGAGCATTTTTTTTTACTGCTTGAATTTGTTCTCTGAGTCTGAAAGAATGGCAAGTCTAAGCTTTACCCAGGGTGATAAGAAGGAGATTAGAGAGTAAACTGAGATTCTGATGGTGACATTACTACCACCATAGCATAGCAGCTGGGAAATCAGAACTGTATCACTGACAATAAGAGTTAAAGTCATCATTTCTTCAAAAACATAGCAGGGACTGGAAATCATGCAGTTGGAATGACTACATCCAAATATTTTAGTACTAAAATGTTGATGGCTGTAGGAACCAAGACCTCCCCGTACAAGAGAGACCTAGACATACAAAAAGTGTCCGATGGAGGTCTATCAAGATAATGATGGGACTGGTGCATCTATCCTATGAGGAAAGGCTGAGAGATGTGTGACTGCTCAGCTTGGAGAAGGGGAGGCTCTGGGGCATCTCATCAATGTCTAAAAATACCTGAAGGGAGGGTGCAAAGAAAACATTGCCCAGTGCCAGGACAACACAAACTAGAACACAGAAGGTTTCCCCTGAGCACCAGGCAGCACTTCTGTGCTGTGTGGGTGTTGGAGCACTGGCACAGGTTGCCCAGAGGCTGTGGATTCTCTTCCTTGGAGATCTTCAGAAGACGCCTGGACATGGGCCAGGGCAACCTGCTCTGGATGTCTCTGCTCGAGCAGTGTTTGGGCCAGGTGGACCCAGAGGTAACTTCCAACACAAACCATTCTGTGATTCTCTGATTCTCTGAGTAACATAGGTGGATCTGCTCTTTTCTCTGATATTAAAATATTAGCTGTAGACAAAGAATTGCAAGTCCTTGCAAGACACTTAGCAGAAAAGTAGAAGTAGTCTTCCTGCAAGAGTTTCAAAATGGCAGAATTGATGGCATCATGTTTTTATTTTCTCTAAGAGTTACTATACTTCTATGTTTTCTGTGGTTCTCACCTATTAATAATGCAGTCCCAGGTCCTTTGTATCCTTAAGACACCCGTATCAACTAAATTTTGCCTCTCATTTATTCTAAACTGCTCTGGAGTTTGGACCTTGCTTTTCTTCCAGCAATAGCTGTAAGGGCTCTCAATACAATCAATGTGTGGAATGGCTGAATTTCCATTTAATGGGCTTTGGTGGTCATTTGCATGTGCTCAGCTACGCTGGGCCTGAACAGGTACAACACTTAGGAGCTCCCATCACAAAGAGATTACCCAAATTTTATTCTGCCTGTCTTTCAAAGAAAAGTAATCCTTTATTCCTGTACCAAGCAACCTCTTTCTCTTGTCCCAGATTCTGCTTGGTAGCAGAAAAGGTGGAGATATATACTAAAAACCTGTATCAGAAAGATGCATCCGAAGAAGCACAATCATGTACATTATTAGAAAAGGGGAATAAAAGCTGGTTTGGAAATTTCATTTCAGGAAATTGAAGAAATTGATGATTTGGGGACAGAACAGAAATAAAATGCACACAGCTATCATGGCATGCAGCTAGTTGGAGAGTTACTTCTCTGACTGCTGCATTCATTTAAAAAAAAGAAAGAAGAAAATAGAAAAAAAACCAAATTCTTATTTCCAAGCATTTGCTTAACTGGAATGTGAATACCAGCACTTAATGAAGTTTCATCCCCCTTTTGTCAAAATGGAGATATGCTGTGCAAAACCATGAACAAGTTTAGATAGCTTATTATTTGCCAGGAGTCTGTTTCCATATTTCATGTAAGATAGAAAAAAAAATACTAGAGAAATAAATAGAAAAGTATCTGGCTGTCAGCACAGACAACGCATCCACCCAAGGATTGGGCTGCCTCTCAACAAACCAGGCTGGAGCAGGAGTCAGGCTGCTCAGGCAGCAGAGCAAACACTACCTCTTTCACTTCCTTAGAGCCTATCAGGATTACATTTTTTAAAGCCAGTCAGCTAATTGTATTATCTCTGTTGTACTCATTGGATGAAGTTTGTAATCCTGGAATTGTCTCTAGTGACTTTCTTAGGTGAAGATTTATTTAAAATCTCTGTTGGTACATTTTGGGAATAGACACAGTAGGTCTTGCAGTAAATGCCTTGTTCTTACTTGAAATCACGGCAGCCAAATCATGTTCTGTAGTCATAAAGCCACGAAGCACTGAAGAAATGAAAAAATGAGTCATCCTAAAACTAAGTAGTTGTAGCATTTTGCTTCTCTCTGGTCGTTTGGTGGAAAGCTTTATATCCAGTTTCAGCAACCCAAGGCACATCGTAAATATGAATAGCAAGAAGTGAAGCTATTAACATAAACTTACCCAGAGCGCTTACCTGGCAAGTTTTGTTTCAGTCTGTGTGAAAGGAGTTGCTTTTGGTGGCTGGGCATATTACACATCACAGAGGTGCTTCTGGCACTGTCCCCCCTTCCCCATGTAGCACCACTGCCCCTTTCCTTCCCCAGGGCCTCAGAGCCTGCGCTCTCCCCTCTGCTGAGGCACTGCTCTTTGCGGCCAATGGACAACAGGAAGGAAGAGATGGAAGTCTGCAGCTCTAGAAATAATGCTTCAGGCAGTACCTATTAGCACTTAAAGGCTGTTGTAGCTGATAAACACAGCAGAGATATTCCCTTCAGAAATAAGAAGACATTCCTGTGCAGAGATATTCCCTTCAGATGAACATAGAGAGAGATGCTGACTGCAGAAAGTGCATGTTTGATTTGCATTAAGGAAATGTGTTGCACTCCACAAATCCATATGTGTCTCCTTGTTGTTGCAGTTGACCCCACTGATACAGATGAACAATGTGCTGAATGTTTAATAGAAACTGAGTTATAGATAAGTGACTTGACCAGATAAAAGTAAAACAACACCCACAGGGAGGGGAAGGCAGCCAAAAAGAAGTTATATGCCAGTGCTTCTGAGAGATTGAGATATTTGTCTTTTTCTGGCCCCAGGCAAAAAGTAACTTGATCTTAGGCCATAAATGCAGAAAGTGAACAAATCAGCTACTGCAGTATTGCTTAATCTAGCAGACAGAAATATAGCAAAGGTCCAGTGGCTGGAACATGATGCCAGATATTAGCAGTAAAATTCAAATTATTACTCTTTCTCAGCAAGGGAATTTGCCTTTGGTAAAAATTACCTAGGACTATGTTTGATCCTGTGTCATTTTCAGATATTGCTAGTTCAGCTATAACTGAAGGCTTGTTGTGGGAATTACTTCAGTTTCTCATGGTCTGTTCTATGCAGGAGGCAGGTTGCACTTGATCAAGACTTCAGATAAAGTCACGGAATCAACTGAAGAAAAAACAGCTAAATTCAAGTAGGCTTGGAAGTTCCTTATTTTGACCATTGGCCTTTGCATTAATTAGCACCAGTGATGGTGGTTTACATGTGAAAACACTGCTCTTGCTGAAGCGGCTGAAGGCCCTGCTAGTAGGAGCAGATACACCTATTTAACCTGGCTTTTCCTCATGAATTTCATTCTCATCATGAAGGAGAGCAGGCAGTGGAGGGGAAAGTACAACACAAATCGTAACAGCTGCATCATTAAGAAGCCATCAGCTTAACCAAAGGTGTCATGCTGGTGCAGATGCTTTAGATCTCAGAACCCTCAGGTCTCTGGACCCATGGTGCAGACCTATCCATCCATCCATCAGGTTAGTGGTAACTGTGGGCTGTGGGACTCGGAGTACTGGGGCTCAAGGGTCAGTCAAGCCAACAATGCTCCCAGCCTGGGTAGTGGGAAATGTCTGCAGCTTTCACTTCTGATTGCTGGTCCTGCAGTAAAAGCATGCTGTGTGCGAGCCTTCGTGCTACAGCCTTCCTCAACATGACCCCAATTAAGAGCTTTAATGTACATGTTTACAAGGAAAGTTAATGGTCAGTGATTCAAAACCAATCCTGAAAGCCAAGATGAAGATTTCAGTGGGCCGTATATTACTGAGGAACAATATCTGCAAGTAGAAGTTCATGGAGAGTTGCCAGTGCTGCACTCACACCTTGAGTACTCCCTGGTGTAAGGTAACTGCTGCTTCTCCGAGCTGAGTCCTGTGTCAGACTCCAACCTGTTTCTCTTTGCAGTTCCTGGCCTTGGCCAGAGTCTCACTCTTGCCACCAGGTCACTCTAACTATTACAAAAGGGGTTTCCTAAAAGTATATAAGTTGCTCCACAAGTAATGCCTCCTATTTATTTCCATGGAACCTACAACAGATACAAAGTGCCTAATAACACTTTGATAGAGACAATTCTCAGCTACAAAACACTATTTTTCAACAGTCACCAACATTAGCTATGCATTTTTACATAGTGAATAACAAGAGCACCAGCAGAAGTGAGCCCATTGCACAGTGTTTCATCACCTTCCACCCCACTGTGCCCACATCCACTGTTTGGTCTCCATAAACATTCAGCAAGCATCGATGAATGTCAATGGGTGCTATGTTTTATGCAAGGAGGAATTCAATGACACACCTTTGCTTCATGCGCACTTTCGTGTCAGACACCAATTTGTCAGGATCGTCCCTCTGCTGCCATCTGTCACACAGCAACAAAATGTAACAGGATATCAGTGGGAAGGTTCAGCCTCTACTGCCATACCACTAATATTTGCCACTGAAATCATGGGCCAAAATAATAAAATAGGAGGCATTACATTTGGAGCAAGCCTCATATTTCCGAGAAGCCTAATTCTTGCCAGTCACAAAACTGTTTTTCTGTTTGGAAAAAACTGTTCCTGTCCCTGCAGCTCCTGTGACAGGCATATTCTCTATGTAAACACTGGCTTCTCCTTGTTTTCCACTGTTGAGAATGGTCTCTGTTGCAAATCAGTGTTCTTCTAAAAAACTTAAATATTTAATGACTCTGTTTTGCTCTATTACAGCAACAGTAGTGCTCACTGGTAGACCATGATCCTCCAGCTGTATTGCACTGGACACTGGACAGTACAAAACCTTACACTGATGAAATGTTCGTTTCATAACTAAACTGGTAATAAATAAATAAAGAGGTAAACAAAGTGTTTGTAAATACTGCTTTGGGAGCAGAGCTACTTTATGAAGACAACAGTGTCTTCTGGGGCTGGTGGCAGGGCCGGAGGGGTAGGTGCTGGAGGGAGGCCCAAGCAGAGGGAGTTTGGAGAGGCCAGTGGGGGAGGCTGGGGATTGTGAGGAACAAGTGGGACCACTTCTACTGATCTGAACAGCGTGAAGGCTTTCTTTTTTATCATCATGGATTTTGTTGTTTTAGCTTCTGTCAGTGTTTTTCCATTTTAACTTTTATTGCTTTGAAAAATGCAGATTATCTAAGATGACCTCCAGTTTAAGATCCGGGTTAATGCAATAATAGCATGCTTGAGGCCTTATCTCCTTCCTAGATATGTATCTAAAGAAATAGCAACTTCTGAGGTCCTGAATTTAGCCAAAACGATTTTGTATGTGTTGAATTCATCATTCTTAAATGAGCCACAGAAGAAACAGTATTACTTCCCCATCCCATAACAAAGAGGTAAATTCATGTGGTTCTGTGCTGTGGACACTGCAAGTAACCAAGTATGTGATGAAAACGTGAGTGGCACTGTTATCTGAAACCCGGGAAGAAAGCTCTCTAACTCTGATGTGATGTTAGAAAGCCAACATTCCTTTATTCCTCACAGTATACACCAGGCAACTTGATAAACCAAGCGTGCACTCTCCAAGTTCAAGTTCTACACTTAAAAAGTTAAGATGTGCATACAAAATACATTGGCAGACATGCTCGTTCTTTTCCAATAACTCATTGATATATGCCAATGTCTTTCTGGGCATGAGTGGTAGGGGCCTCTGGTGGTCGTAGAGCGCTTGCTTCCTCCTCATTTTTCCATCATCAGCTTCACCACGTTGACTTTTGCCCAACCTTTAACTGGTATTCCCAAATTTATCACTTTTCCATTGCTTGTTATGCCGTAATGAGCAACTTTCTGTCCTGGTGCACTATAACCCAAAACAACATATGTGAAATTCAAGGAAAAAGTCCTCGCACCTGGTGGATGCAAAGATAAAAGTAAAGTAGTCTACTGTGACTCCAGCACTCCTGTGAAGCAGGATTGTTGAGAAAAACAAGGCTGTTCACACACCAAGCACAGCTAGACTGCAAAGTTTTACAACTACTACTCACTGATTCCTTTTGCTAAACTAATATCTTGGTCCTTAAACTAGCATACTGATCCCTATTGCTAAACCAGCCTATATCAACACCATAAAGAAGAGACACAGCATCACAGATGCACATATCCCTGGGAAAAAAATTAAAAATTAAAAGCATGAGGAAGTGAGTTTTGTGTGGGTTCTGTTATGACAAAGCCATTTAAATAATGTCAGTTGGATGTTAGTTACATTTTGAGTTGAAGAAAAGCTCGCTCTAAGCTTGGTATTGAATTACTGTGAGGATTTGCATGATTTGCCAGTAAACTTGACAGAAAATGTCTGTTGAAACTGCTGTTTTACAGAATACTGTATTTATGATTGAGTTATTTCCTCTGCAACCATATTGACTTTTCCTTTGGGGAGAGCAAAGGGAAGCTTTAAACATTCTCTTTGTTGTTTCTTGAATATGTGAACTTTCAGACAGAACATTTTCTCAGTTTTTAGTGACCTCTAGTCACTGCCATGTGTAGTGTAATATTGGAACTGATGAGTTCCTAAACAGTCTGAACAGGAGTGCTAATGAAAGCTATGCAAAGAAATCTCAATGCAGAATCTTACCAAATGCTACTAATAATTCTTCAAATACCCTCCAAAACTTGTTATTTCTTCTTCTATCTTCTTCTGTTCATTTTCCCCTTCATGCTTGTCCTGTGTGGCACCCTTTTCAGAATCTGCATATGAATGGATTACTCAGATATGTACTGTGCTTGGCAGGGGAGAGGAAAACCTCCCTGTCATAGTTTTCAAACCTGTGGTTTAAGATGAGTAAGAAAGCGATATATGAACAGGAGTTGGGAGTTTTGACTTGCCCACCCACTCAGCACACGCAGGACCAGAGTACTCAGACTGTGTACTGAAATTCAGAGATTCAGTGTCAGCTTTAGTATAAAAAGAATGCAGGACTCTTGCAAAGCAAGCTAGCAACAAATGATAAACAAGCATGGTACCTCTAATAGGAAGTAAGCCCCTGGCAAACACTTTGTAGGTCTGCATGAGTGTTCATGCCTCCTTATTACCTCTCTCTCATGAATAAACATTTGAGGTACTGGTTGGCACACAGTGTTTCAGTCAGCACCTGTATGGTGCATGATACAGCAGTTACCAATGTCCTACTTATTTCTGGATGCAGAAAGTTGGTATCGGTTCAATAATTCATGAAAATGAATCATGTTTTTTTTTCCGTTATCTTTGCAAATGTCTGCAGCATACATCAGCCCAGAAAGGTCACTCTGAGGATCCTTCTCTGATTGCTCTAAACCAGCTTCCTCCCACAATATTAATAGGAAAAAAACTCTGATCGGTGTGTTCTGATGGGTAGTATAGGTGGGTATAAACAGTCGGATGTGACAATCCCTCTATATATGTGCATCTGTGTGTGTTTTTGCTGTGATCTCACAGATCTGATTAGGGCCTTTCTGTCCTTATTTGACCTGTCCATTGTTTATTTGGTACTTTTTTTTCTTTCTAGCAATAACCAAGAAGCCCGCAATCTGTTCTTGTGCTTGTGAGCACAGGGCAGCAAGCAGTGGACTTTGATAAGGCTGAGCTTGGCTAGAATAAACATTATTTTATCCTTCAGCATCTAGAGTGCAGCAGAACTGAGGAATATGAAGTGGATCAGGGAATGCAACTAAGACAGCAAATGCATTAAATCCTTCTAGAGATGCTTGCACCACATGGGCAAATCCCATAGACTGCCTTTAGACATCTAATTAGTTTATAACCAAAATAATTTCCTAATGGAAATTTGCTCATTACCTTTCCATAATAGCTTACTTTCAGCTATCTCATATATACTTCCTATAAGTGCTATCTGTGTTTTCGTAAGCTAGAAGGTACGACTCCTTATCCTGTCCCAAGGATCTGCTCACAGAGGAGCTCATTGTGCTCTGCAGATGTGTGTTGTAACTACAGGGGGGTTGTTGGTCTTCCGCCTGCAAGCCAGCTGTGCCTTGTATTCCTTTAGACATTCCAGCCATCAGAGATGAGTATTAAGAAAGGCAAGGATTACAAAAAGGGAAGGGGTGCAACAAGTCCGGAGGAGCTCAACCATCATTATGCCCATTAAGTTCTGTAGTTGTAAATGTTTGCAACTGAGAAACCCTTTTCCTCAGGAGAGGAAGGTTATCTTTTGTAGTCCATTGGAACAAAGAGGAACAATTTAGGAGAGATAGTAATTTAGAGAAATAACAACTCTGTGGTTTAGAGTTTGTTGGAAAAAGATTAAAATGAAGAATGTCTGAGGAAAGTCAGTGCTATAACTGTGGCACAGGAGAGCTTTTACAGAGCAAGGGATTTTGAGATGTCCTAATTTGCAATGCTAAAGCAATCTCTTTGGTCCAAAGCTAACTTTTCCTTTCCATGCAGGTTATGTGTCTATTTGCTGGTGAAACCAGAACTTCCTATTTTGGGAATACCATGACTGCGGGTCTTCAGAGCAAGAGCAGTTCAGTACATGTAAATAAACGTTGTAGGGAACATAGCCTGACTTAATGTTGAGCTAATAAATGATAACCAAATAATGTCTGATCCTGGGCTTTTCACAAGTTCCATCCAAGGGATGGAACACCTTCCCTGCAAGTCCAGACTGAGAGAGTTGGGGCTGTTCAGCCTGGAGAAGAGAAGGCTGCGGGGAAACCTGAGGGCGCCTGTCAGTAGCTAAAGGGGAGCTGTAGGAAAGAAAGGGACAGACGCTTTAGCAGGGACTGTGGCAACAGGAGAAGGGAAATGGTTTCAAACTAAAAGGGGAAATTTAGATTGGGTATAAGGAAAAAAACCTTTTACAGCGAGGGTGGTGAGGCACTGGAACAGGCTGCCCGTAGAGACGGTGGATGCCTTGTCACTGAAGGCACTCAAGGTCAGGCTGGACAGGGCTCTGAGCACCTGGTCTAGCTGTGGATCTCCCTGTTCACTGCAGGGGAGTTGGACTAGGTGGCCTTTAAGGGTCCTTCTTGAGTCTTAGAGATGTTTCCTGATCGACTGTCTTATGGTATCAGTGATTTTCCAGCTAACATTTGTGGGTAGTACCACTTTTTATCATCTACAAAACAATACGCCTGGAAAATTTCCACTGGAAAATGGCAAACTCTAGCAACTGAATACAACGTATCTTATTGAATAAACCTTTTTTTTTTTTTCTTTTTTGTTGCTTAATAAAATGTGTTTTGTGTTTGCTACTGCCAAGTGGTCTCTCATGCACCAAAGTTAGGAGCTGGTTGCTGCAAGCATGCAGAGTGTGGCCTAGAGTTCAGGCAATGGCATTTGTTGTTGGGCCAATAAGCAGGACAACCACAGTGCAAATAAATCTTAAAAAAATTTCTGTACTGAATGCAAGCAAGGAAATACATACAAACAGTAAGAGGAATGAGAAACACCAGAAAGTTTTATTTTCTGAAAATTGCTGACTTCAGTTTCGCACGTAAGGTTCTCGTGAGTTTCATGCGAGGAGGAAGCTGTGACATATATCCTTTGGGTAGTTTTTCTATCCAGAAGCTGCCAACAGCAGAATTTGCAGCAAAAAAATATATAATTCAGTTCATGTGCTGTCTTCTGCAGCAGCAGCAGAACAAATGCATCATAGAGCAGTTTACTGACTTAGCAAGCCCAATGCTCCACGTCACTCTTCATCTCAGACAGCCTTGATATGAAAAGCTATTTGGAAAATTCCCTGAAAAGCAATGTCTCTTCCTTTGTGCAAGGAAAGGATACTTACCACACCTTCCTGAAATGCTTAGTAATCAGAGCTGCTGAAAGATTGGTTTAGGCTCCGCCTTAATGTAGAGAATAGACAGTAAAGGTCACTTAATGTTCTTTATGCTGCAGTAATAGCTTTATTCCTTGCTGGTAGATCGTGATTGCTCCAGAAGGGTCTTTGGAGCCTCAGTCTCATCTAGCAGTCTCTTCAGCCGCTGACCTTTAGAGCAGTGAGTCAGCTAGCGACACACAATTCAGAACAAGCACAGACTTCCTTTGAACAAAATCACCACCTTTGCTTTTGTGAGCAACAGAGCTTCATGAAGGACAAAACCCAACCAGCCTGCCGTGGGACTGGGCACCTGGGGCACTTCTTCTGCGCAGTGAGCGTGTGACCTGCAGACTATCTGTGTGGTTTCTACAGCAGCTCGGGGGGCAGCTCTGTGGCTGCAAGGTTTGTGACGAGAGAAAGAGGTGCAGCCTCCTGAGTTCTCAACCACTGTTCTGGCAGCACTTGGTGATTTCTAGGAGACATCTTGATCAAATACAAGACTTACAGTCAGGAAAAATGGTTTCAGAGGGAAGAGTCTCATGCAACCTTCCTCAATTTGTGATGCTGGGCATTTTGTGTAGGCAAGGTGCAGTGAACACAGTACTGGGAGCTGGCAGTGAGATGCAATCCCTGCCACTCATTTGCATTAGCTGTTGTACAAACAAACAAACATTAAGCTCCAGCTTTTAATGTCCATTTGTTTCATATACAGGCTATTAAGATATTGCTTAGAGCATTTTCAGGACACTGATTTGCAGGAGATAACTACTGGCCTAGGAAAATCTTCCCATTCTGTGTAATCCATCCCCCAGTAATTAGCTCTTCTGACAAATGAACCTGCTCATAATCCTGCCAGAGCAGAGGTAAGAAAAATATGATTAATTTAATGAAAAATTAAATTAAAAATAGAACAGGGTGCTGCAATGTGGCCCAGCTAGTCATGCACATTTATAAGCACAAAGAAGATTTCTGTGAAACGACATGAAAATTCCACGTATTTGCAGCAGCTCTCCTGTTTTCCAACACAGAAACCCATTCATTATGTTTGGGAGGAGTACTATTTCGCTTTTTTTTTTTCTGCTGAGGTCAGAAGACAGCAATCCTCCGCCGTGTTGCCAGTGGTTGGTAGTGACAATCAGGAACGAGTATGATGCACCAAAGAGACAGAAAGGTGTTATCTCTGGTGAGGGTAAAAAGCACTAGGAAGATGCTGCTCAGTTCAGCTATCAATGACCCTTTAAAAGCAATGCAAATGATGTAAAATAGGGCTGTGTTCAATTGGGATAACCAGGCGAATATAAGGGGTAGGTTATAGCCAGGAGATGAGTGAGATTCAAGCAAGCTGGTATCTGTAAGAAAAATGATTCGAAGCTCAGGACTGAGTTGATCTGGCAAAGAACAAGGCAAAGGGAGCAAAGTAAGAGCAAAACTAGAGACAGAAATGGGTAGCAGTAGGGAAAAGCTGGAAAACAGGGCTTGCTATCTGGGTCGTATGCACACAAGGAGCACATTAGAGAATGACTGATACCTCTTTAGAAATTGAAGAAGCCCAGTTTTCATTATACAGTCGAGTTAGACTGGATTTCTGTATATAAATTTGTGCTCAGCAACCTGACGTACGGAATCAGTCTCTATAACCCATATAAGGTTATAAAGCAGGTATGTTTGTAACAGCAAGGGGGATATCTCCTCCTAACTCACACACCAAGCAAGGCAGAGAGTACAGATTTATAGGCATAGCATGTACATAGTCATCACATTTCCAAGAAGTTTGTTACATATAAATCGGATGTCCCCCCTCTTCTAAGCATGCGTCCTAGAATGTGGGGAGGGTCTCGGGGCCCATCTGATGTTAGCTGGATGAACCTTTAGGGGGTTGCACTGTGTCACAACAGCAATTCTGCCTCCTTATCTTCACGGGACTTCCCATTGAGTTGCAGCCAGCAAATCTGCTTATCTTCACTGGACCCTCCATTGTGTTGTAAACAGCAACCCTACCGTCCATTGTGTTTTCAACTTTGCCTCCTTATCTTCACGGACCCCCTACCCCCTGAGTTGTAAACAGCAGCTCTACTTATCTTCACTTGTCTTCAAGAACTTCGCATTTCTATGGCTTCCTAAAGTTTACACAAGCTATGAGGCCTAGTTTTTAACAAAGATACAGTTTCCTTGATTCAAACCTGTGGTTTTGCCTCTTACAATTATTTTTATTGCTACCCAGAAACCTCTTCTGCAGGTGAGGCTTTCTGTCATTGCAGCAGACCATGGTCTTTGTTTCTGGAAAGTGGAACAAAAGATTGGATTCCATCGGGCTCTCATCCACTGTCCCCTGCAAAAAGTGGCTTGGGCTCTATATGGTGCCTGAGAAGGTCAGGAGACCCAAATATCTGTGTGTAACTTGAAATAGAAAAATCCTCTAGTGCATGGCACCTAAGTGTGCTTCCAGGTTGGTGGCTAAAAGCATCCTATGGAATAAGTTGCAGAATAATCTGCTGTAAGATTTAATTTTGTTTTCTATTATTGAAAGAAGTGTAACCACTGTCTGGGACAGAGCGTTGGCTGCAGGAAAAAATTCTTATAATCTCTGTTTTGTCATACCCTGAACAAAGATAGTGTTCTGTAAGAGCCACAGTAAGGAATACAGGTGAGGCACTAGTAATGCTAAAGATGCTGTCCTCTGAAGGGATGTATCTGCTTTTATCCATGGCTTCACAAGCAAGTCCCATAGTGGTATAGAGGGGTATGGACACTGCAAACCTGCAGACTGGAGGGGATGTTTCTGCATATTCCCCATGAGAGTTTGGGTTGCTTAGCTCCTTTGAGGGGTTGCTGATGTCTCACAGCTTCAAATACTGCACTTTTGATTCTTCTAGTCAATGAAGGTGCTCAAAAATACTTCAGTAGGAGCTATACATATACAGTGTGGCAGGATGCAGCCTTCTGTGCTTGGTTGTTTTCAGTGGTGAGTATTTGTCCTTTCAGATAAGCATTGTTTCCATTTGGAGCTAGCAGCAGTAGGAAAGGGACTGAACTCTTTGTGTTTTACAGGGTGAAGAAAGCAGCACAAATAGGAGAACAGAAAAGACGAGGCACAGGGGCTTTGGCCTGAACTTGTTGGGTTCATCTTACTGCAAGCTGAGCAGCAAAATCATAGTAAATCCTGAGCTCGTGTTGCCAGGAGTACTCTCCCTTTTCAGCCATGGATGACTGATTCAAGGATGATGTGGGGAGAAGAGCAGCAGGCAGAAGAGTTTGCTTGGATGCCTCATTCAGGTGGGTACATAGGACTGTCAACCCTATTGTGTAGGCAGTGCTGTTGAGGGCTGGGGAGGGTCTCTCTTCTCTCCAGCCCCCAGTGCTGGTAGGAGCTCCTCGATGATTAAGGAGCAGGGTCTGTGTCTCTCTTCTTTGCTGAACTTTGTGCTTTGGGTCAGCATGGCATGGTGCCAAACTTGGTGAGCTCAGAGGCTGAAATGCAAGAAAAGAGATAAGGATGAGCATTTGCATCACGTCTTGAGGAGCAAGCTCTTCAAAGATACCCCACAATGGAAAAACTTCCTGCTTTCAGAATTAACCTCCAGTGGGAAAATAAAACATTTGCAAAAGGTTCTCTTGCAGACTTTCCCTCAAAGAGTGGAGCCACATCTGTAACCAGATGTCTGTCCTCCTTCCTGATGGTAATAATTCTTTGTATCTCTTCTGTGCCCCCCTCTTCGCCTTTCTCTTCTCTAGTGTGTCAAAAAGACTCAACTATTTTTAAACTTCTTTCTTCACATCTGGTTTTGCTGCATCCCAGATAGCAGAAATCTCCTTCACAGCACATTTCTTCCATGAAGTCCTGATCATCTCTTCAGGCAATAAATCTCCCAGAACCTTCAAAAGGTTGTCACTGCCTGCCACAACATTCATAAGCTCTTGCTGCTGACTATATCCTCTTTTCCTAGCAAAACCTTTCCTGCTGCAGTGTTTGCTATTGCCACTCACCAAATAATAGTTTAATGTATGGTCTTGTGGTTCATGCAGATGTGAGCTGGCTTTACTTGTGAATTAGCTGAAGAGAAAATGGTAATTCTGATTCTATTTTATGTCAAATAAATCTGCAGTAGCTCTTTTTAGTCTAGTGGATCTACTTTCTTTTTAGATGGATGGAGAGAAAAACTTGGCCAAAATAAGTTAATTCTGTGGCAAGTGATCTTCTGTAAGACTGAGGAGCACAAAATGCGGCAGCTTGATCATAATCGCATTGAACATAAATAGTACATACATAAATACATATAAAATAACTTGGAAAATTCATAATCTCCTTATGGATACCAGAGGGTAAAAAAATCACAAGAGGTTATTTTCATTTGTGTGTATGTTGTAGAAGGAATGCTAAGAACTAAGTAGAATCAAGAAGGAACTAGCTGACTGTAAAATATAGAAGGGGAAAATCAATAGATCAGGTTATCACTTAGGCATTTCCAGCTTGTGTCCTATTAAAAGCCCAGACTGTCCATTTGGCAGAACATGAAACTTAAGCCTGTGTATGAATGTGAGGAGTTCTGTCCATGGAGATGTAACTACGAGTTGCAATCAATCAGCTGTGAGTAGTGCAGACAAATTGTTTTCCAGACAAACGTTTTGCAGACTTGTCTGAATGCTGCATAGTGAGAATCACCAGCAATGTCAAGGGTTCAGAAACCCAGTCTTTGTGCACTGTTTGATGCCAGAGCTTTTGCTAGCTGTTTGCAAGACCCAAGAGAGTGCTGGAACTGGGTATGGAAATAGAAAATGAGGATATAGAAATTCTCAGTCTCTGGAAATTGCATATCTTCCTGTTTAAACTTCTGAAATACATTTTACTCTTTATCAGGAACAAAGTTCATTATCACACTCAGTCTCAGACAATTGTCAATGGGGAAAATACTAATTACTTACAACTCCTGAATATAACGAGCTTTTTATTGAGGGCAGTTTTTTGTTGTGGCAGTGAACTCCATGCTCAGAGGAGTTCTGCATTTAGCTGCCTCCCTGAGGTCCTGTCTGACTTCTCTGGAAGCTGTGATAACATTAATTGATCAAAGGAAAAAGTACAACAAAATCCTCCTTGCTCTGTGGCTGCATTCAGTGGGAGGCCATTAAAGTGAGCAGAATACATCTGCTGGATTTCACCCTTTGCTGGCAGGCCTTTCTGTGTAGCGCTAAACTGATCTGTATGCATCATGATCTTGAACAAGTCACAAGGCAGGTAGAAACTGAACAGAAAGGAGAGAAAGTACATTCCAAACTTCAGCTTGTGGCTCAGGACACACGCAGCAACAGTGGCAAAATTAGTCAGGTCTTGAAGTTCTGCAACACTGGGACCCCATATTTTCTGACAACTCTGCTGACCAGGATACGTGAAGAGAACATGGCTAGTGGCAGTCAAGTCAAATAAAGAAATGGCTCAGGGCTGCAAAATGTCTTAGATTCTGTTTGGCCTGTACCACATAGTTGGTATGCTGGGCTGATTGTGCTGCTTCTGCCAAGGGGTTGAGATGCTCACAGCTTGCTACTTCCAGTGGTAGCACTCATTTTCCCAAACTCCCCCCACAGATGATTGTAAAGGAATAGGAAGATTATCTCTACATAATCCTTTTCCACTTTTTCCTTTCCTGGGTGGGCAGCAGTAGGGCCACAGTCAGAAAATTCTTGATGTGGCTCTGCAGAAAAAATCTGTAGTGCTGGTTCTCCTGGGCAAGAACAAATTTTTGCCCTCTGAAGGTGAAAGAAGAAAGAAAGAGAGAAAGAAAGAAAGAAAGAGAGAAAGAAAGAGAGAAAGAAAGAGAGAAAGAAAGAAAGAGAGAAAGAAAGAAAGAAAGAGAGAAAGAAAGAGAGAAAGAAAGAGAGAAAGAAAGAAAGAAAGAAAGAAAGAAAGAAAGAAAGAAAGAGAGAAAGAA